>NC_135785.1:18190000-18490000 GCF_051106095.1 Pogona vitticeps | reverse complement strand
AACCTTGGAAGTTGAAAAGGGAGCAAATGTGAAGAGTTGATAATCTAGAATAGGTTTTAAAGTGCACATGCTAGCTTATTTATGTGGAATTAGACTACGTATTTCACTACCGACATTCTAAAATGGCAGACATTATCATAATTAATGAATAGGTCATCTTACAAGACTGAAGACATATTCAGATTTGGGCCTAAAGAATCCAGCTCTAAATCCATTCTTTAATCTCAGTTGAAAAGGACTATTTAACAGTAACTGACCCTGAATTCGGGATCTGGAAAAACTGTACCTCATCTGTGGGGTGGAAATGAACTATCCCTATCCCATGCTCTTTGAATTCTCGGTAGATTCAAATGTTATAGCTCTCCATGCAGAGAAATAAAATTGTAGTGTGCCTGGGGGTTGTTTAGTTTGTGCTCGCTCCAGAGCCCTGCTCTGTAGCTATTTTAGACAGAAATGACCAGGGATGCTGGCAAGTCCAAGTCCCAAACCAAAGCCTAAGTTTTTGGTCCCAAGCCCCATGTTTGAGTCCCTATTAAAAAAAGGTCCCCCTCAGAAAAAAAGGAGTGGGTGGGTGAGTTTTGAGTTACAAGTTGAGTCCAAGTAATTAGGGGGGGGGACCCAAATTGAGCCCGAGTTGAGCCGCCAGTGTGACTTCAGTCCAACTTGACAGCAAGTCTCACTACCCGCTTCCTCATCCCTAGAAATGACACCCATTGTGCAGTTCAGAAGCCACTGTGTCCTTCAATAATGAAAAGGAGAAGGAAATTATGGGTAGTTGTGTCCCTCAGGAGCCACTGTTCACTAGGAGCCGCTAAAAGGTGATAAAATCACGAGGAAGCTTCTGAATTCGACAGCACACTTCCTGGGAGAGGAAGTTAAGCAAAGCAAAGAGCACCTTAAAGGGAATGGAAGAGAGGGAAGAAAAAGCGTGGGATACAGCTCCACCACCTTCACAGGTGCGTCTGATGGGGACACAGGAAAGGGCCTTCTCTGTGGCTACTCCCGGACTCTAGAACTCCCTCCCACAGGATGCCAGAGTGGCCCCATCTCTGCCATCTTTCCAAAAGCAGGCAAATACCTTTCTCTTCAGGCAAGCTTTTCCTTAGTGACTAACTGTCTAGGAGATATAAGCTGTCTCCAGTTCTCTTTTAGGAGAAAGGCAGAGTAAAAAAAAATATTTTAGACTGACTGACTGTTCTAGGTGCAAAATAGTATCAAGTGCCAGGCTTCGTAAGGGGTACTGAGGCAAGAAACAACAGTTGCTTGTCTCCTACTTTTTATTAAAATACTAAACCCACACATTGCTCAGATACGTACTCCTCCACTGAATATATAGCACAGATCCTGTGTGAAGTGGAGAGGAGAAATAAGGACAGCTACTATATTTGCAAGCAGTGGATAACTCAATGAACTTGCAATAGAGGAAGCCATGGAGGAAAACCCAAATCCTTCCATTACTTTCTTAGGTGTTAAAGTCTCCACTGAGTAATTTTATCCTGTACTGTTGAGAAAAGAATAGTGCCATTTCATATGCACATTCATGTCATGTAAGCTGGGTATTCTCCACCAGACTGAGAGTGAACCACTATACCCCAATTTTCACTCTGCATTAATAAATCCTGGCTTTTACCACATGGGGGCACATTCTGACAGTAGAGCTGACATGGTAATCCCTTTGTGGCTAAACCAGTAAGTAATTGGCATACCAGGCTAAACTAGATTTTAAAAAAAAATAAAAAAAAATTGAGTACTGCCACCCAAATCCTGCCACACAATCCTTTGATTTCATGGAGTGTCTCCTTCTCCCTGTCAGCTGCTCCATCTTAAAGAAAACCAGTCACATTCAGGCCCCACTGGGCAAATAGGTTGCATGCCTTCCCCTGGATTGTGAGCCAATGCAAGTACTTTGGGGGAGTACTAAGTACTAAGGGGAAGGTCTTATACCAGAGCAACTTACCTTCTGTCTCGCTCAGGTCATACTCCCTTTAAATGCATTTGTTCAAAGCTCTGTGTACATGTTAGTGCTAATGTGAAAGTGACCTGCAATAGGTTCCTACATGATTTTAAATTATATGATAATCTCGTCTATATTCCAGGACTAGAGAATATGTGGTACCTCACTTGTTCTTTGACAGCAATTCCTATCATCCCCACCACATAATTATGCAGTGAAAGGATGATGGAAATTGAAGTTTGACAACATTCTGTCACCCACACATTTCCCATTATTTAGCACTGCCTGTTACTTGTCCACCTAGGGAAGAAATAGGAACCGGAGCGAGATTATGGGGCTGCATCAAAAACACCAACGGTGCCATCTTCCTCCTCTTCACTCTGTAACATTTAATGTGGCAAATGTATGATTGGATGCTATTGAATCATGAATTTCCTTATCCTTGTTTCACATTATTGGATCCTTCAGGGAAGTAGGGTGTGTAGCAAAATTACATGACAGTCCTGTGCTTTCCTTTGTATAATCAAAGGCATGTGGAGTTCTGCGCACCCAGAAAATACGGCAGTGCTTTTCTTGACCGTCCCTGTTTGTGAAGAGACCACAAAAGCCATTTCCTTTTGATGGGGTTTTAAGTAAGAGCTGAACCTTTTCCACACATTACTCCTGTGCGGAGGGCACTCACAGGTAGAAGATAGCATGAGTCTTAAACTCCACAACCATGCACCTGGGATGGGTCTTTTAAGTATCCACATGTAAAGGTTTGAAGTGAATGAACTACATCTACAGACCCTCCACATGATTGAGACTCATGTACCGTTTTTGCCCAAGAGAGCCCTCCATACAGACAGCACAAGAAAATGGCCGAGATGCTGATTTTTGTTCACAGTAAGTGACTGGTTTGTTTCCTCACATACGTACATGTCTTGAAATTTATTTACAACAATTCTTAGCTAGAAAGACTTACAGATTAACATTCAGAACAATTTCCCCATTAGGCAGTTTTGCCATCCTTCTGGATTTTGGATACAGTAAGTACTGTATGTGCTTTAAATGTGATAAATAATGTTATTTATCTTTGAGCTAGAAATGAGCAAAAATGTTGGGAAATAAATATTCTCGAAGGCTTTCACGGCCAGGATCTGATGGTTGTTGTGGGTTTTTCAGGCTCTTTGGCCGTGTTCTGAAGGTTGTTCTTCCTGATGTTTCACCAGTCTCTGTGGCCAGCATCTTCAGAGGATTGGAGTAGGACTCAGTCCATGCTCTGTATGGGGGGGGGGAATACTTCAGGAGAAATACTTCAGGGGAATATTCCCCTTATACTTTATTTTATTTTACAGTGGTCTCAAAATGCCCTTTAGTTACATTAGTGACTCCCAAGATTTTCTCCCCATTTTACAAGACAAAATACCAAAAAAAAAAAAAAAAAAGAGAGAGAGAGAGAGAGAGAGAGAGAGAGAGAGAGAGAGAGAGAGAGAGATTGTATGGCTAAAAATATTATCTAGTATGATACATGGACACTTAGATAGGAATAATCTAACCAGGTAGCGATGTCATATTTTCTTTGCCTGAGATATACAATGTATAGTTTATATTTCAAAAATGTGCCATAAATGTTAACAGACTTGTTTATGTTCTTTTTTATAAGACTTTCAGAAAGAATTTTGTTCTGATACAGCCTGGACTTAGTGCCAAAAAGGAAAACAGTAAAATAAATTACACATATGCCTGTATAAAATCATTATGGTTTGATTAGCTTTGAAAGTCTCTGGGAATCAATGAATGTTATGCTGTATCTTATAAGAAAAAAACATATCACATTTAATGCTAGAGCACTGCAGCTTTATTACTGTTCAGCTATAAGGAACATAATAATGGATGTAGAAAACAAGGGGAAATACAGTTATTTTACACTTGACTCTGTATAGTATATGTCAACCTGGTGGGCTGTTTAAAATGTTGCACAGCGCTAGGGAAAAGGAACAGTTTCCCAAAATTCTGTATGGCATATAAATATGTAGACACTTACTGCAAAAACGTAATACTTCACTATAGCTTGTCAGAGTTGTTTCTATTTCATATTTATTTTTATCTTTCTTTTTTTTCTATGCAGAGATGATCTAGCACTAAACTGGTATATCAACATAGTGATAAAGTGATCTAGCGCTAAACTTGGTACTTTATTTTTTGAAAGTTTAAAAAAGACCATGGGGCAACTAGGGAGAAAGATTATGGGGTCAGCTATCCCCACTATCCGGATCATCATGCTCAGCAGAATACCAGCCATATTCACACACGCACATTCTTTTGGAGAATGAAATTACTGATTACATGGGAAACAGTCCATTCAAATTATTCTGGCTTGGATAAAGTAAAAACCCCCAGTGATAGAGGGGAAAGCTCCACATTGGGAGCAAAAACGAATACACCTTGGCCCTTGCATCATGTCATCAGTTTTTAAAAAATGTTGGTTCATTGGTTGTGTCCTGCAGTATTTGACTATGTAGTCACAGAAGTTTTGTTTTGTCAGTATGGTCATGCTTTTTAATTCTTATTTTTATTGACATTTAAAAAATAGGCTGTCTTTAAAGTTGTATTCTCCTCCACCACCTCCTCATTTGCATGTTCTCTCAATGTCTGAGGCCCTGGTCGCATGAGGGAAATGTTCTCTAGACATCCCCCAGTTAGTTTGTTGTTTTTCAGTCACATGATGCACAATCAAGACTGAAACATTTTCCCGGCCAGCAGTATAAGTAGGCCAGAAGGGTTGTGTTACAGTGGTGCCTCGCTTGACAAGGATAATCCGTTCCAGCGAAATTGCTGTAGAGCGAAATCCTCATCAAGCGAAATAAAAAAGCCCATTGAAATGCATTGAAAACTGGTTCAATGTGTTCCAATGGGCTAAATACCTTAGCGTCCAACGAAGATCCTCCATAGGGCGGCCATTTTCGGGTGCCTGTAAAGTGAAAAAGCCATTTTACACAGTGGGCGGCCATTTTGAAACCCGACGATCAGCTGTTTTGCTTGTCGTAATGCAAAGAATCGGTTCCCGAAGCAGGGAACCGATCGTCGGGAAGCGAAAAAAGCCCTTTGAAACATCGTTTTGCGATTGCAAAAGCAATCGCAGAAACCTCATCGTCAAGCGGATTCGTCGTTTAATGAGGTAATTGTTAAGCGAGGCACCACTGTATTTTGTACTTCTGCTGTACCAATGTATTCTTTACTGGGTTTGCCTGTGCGGACGAGTTGCCAGCGTTTTTTCATAATTAAAGCCAGGAGGGCGTCCACCGTTTCTGCGGTGCACATATTATTCGCTTTTAAAAATCCCGGGCGGTACATCGATACATTGGTAAAAGTATGACAGGGGAGGAGATTGCCAGTATTGTTGCACAGATTTCTTTCTTTTTTCTACAGCCTGTGGATAGCTGTCGAAGCAATGGCTGCCACCCTGACTGCCGAGAGTGTGCCGTAGACAACAGTCCAAGGTTTATTGTGTGCAATGCGATTCTACAAGAGCAACCAGCGCAACAGAGGACACTTTCCCAGACAGAACCCTCATCCTGATATATTGATGTATTGATGATAAATATATATTCTAAAATATAGATCAAGGAGCTAAATTGTCCCTTGAAGCAAGAGAAAAAAAATACACCAGTACCATGGCGTAGCCAGCCATAATTATTCAAACAGGTGGAAATAAACTGGTATCACTAAAAGCTGCTCGGATATTTACCCAAGTAGATATACCATGTGACTATGAATCAGTACAAGAGAGAATGGAAAGTATCGGAAGAACTAGAAAACATTTCCTTTGTGTGACCACGGCCTTAGTCAATATCCTGTTGGTAGTGCCAAGTAAAGTCAGACTCGCTGAAACAGTTATTGACCAGTTAAACTAACATGCAGGTAAATTCTGCTGTGTCAAGGGGTCTACACTGGTTAGGACAAACAATAAGATACCAGACCTTTGTTAACAAGAAAGGGCATTGTTTTTTCCCCTTTGTTCTTCCACATCATGCTGTTTTCAGTATTCATTTGCAAATGACACTTCTCATGGTTTTGCCGTAAAAGGCATAGGAGGAGAGATCTGGAAGGAGACACGCTCCAGACTCAAAAGGCAAAACTCGGTTGCCACCATGCTCTGCTCTGCTCATTATCACAAGATTTCATGAGGGCTTTCCAGAAATTAATTATTTTAAGCCTGCTTCCCAGGTAAACATTCCATTCTGTTCTTTGCTGTGGAGTTGCACCGCCACATCTTGAGACTTCTTAAAAAGAAAGCTTGAAGGAATGAGGAATATCACACTGAGCTTTTGCTGGGGACAGAGTCCTATGAGCATAGTGATATGGGATTGTGTTGTGAGTGCAGGCAAGGCAAGACTTGAACAAGCTTCATGGTGGGACTTTCTACTCAGTGGAAAATAAACAGTATATTCAGCAAACATTTTACTGTGGTCCAATACAATTCAAAAGTGGAACAACGCTGAAAGACAGAATTTATAAAGCAGCCGTGTCACCATATTCTTCTGAGATAAAGATACCTTTGAATGTTTAAAGCAGCTGCTCCATTTCCAGCATGCTGTGCCATCCTCCATGAAAAAGAATGACCAAAGTCTGCTCCTTTAGATTAGAGTTCTTTGTCAATTTTTCTTAATGACATAAGTGTAAGATTTCCTTTCTGAAAACGGAGGCTTTGTTCCAGATTTAGGATTAATGAAAAACAATACAGTCCCATTATTTTAACTAAAATGAACCCCGTGTGCCTTGAGAGTTTGGTCCAACTGACGGTTTGGGCCCAACTTTGTGACCTTTGCTGGGAGGGGACGTGGTGGCACTGCAGGTTAAACCGCTGAAGCCTCTGTGCTGCAAGGTCAGAAGACCAGCAGTCGTAAGATCAAATCCATGTGACAGAGTGAGCCCCCGTCACTTGTCCCAGCTCTGCCAAACTAGTGGTTTGAAAGCATGCAAAATGCAAAAATGCGAGTAGATAAATAGGCACCACCTCGGTGGGAAGGTAAATGGAGTTCCATGTCTATTCACGCTGGCCAGGTGACCACAGGGGATTGTCTGCGGACAAATGCTAGCTCTATGGGTTGGAAACAGAGATGAGCACCGCTGTCTAGAGTTGGACACGACTGGACAAATTGTCAAAGGGAACCTTTACCTTTACCTTGTGACCTGACATTCTTTAAATCTGGATGAATACATCCAGGCACTGATGCAATAAGCTTATTTTATCCAGGGTTGACAAGAATGCAGCATGATACAGTATAATCAAAGGAAGCAGGCAGATGTCCTCATGAAATGAGGAAGCCTTTTGAGTTCATTTGGGTGTGCTCTATGGGGCAAGGTGCCTCCCAGATGGCATACCTTTCCCTCATAGAGTTTGCAGCTAACCTGGGTTAGCTTATACGTTCTTCAAAATCCAGCTAACAGGGAGGAAGGTTGGACAATCTCCCTCAAAGAAGCTGTTAAGCACTGAGTGGCACAACATTGATCTTTTACCACATCAGCATGTTATCACCTTGATAAAATAAGCTCCTCTTAGAACAACAGGTGTGTAAGTTTAGTACGTGAAGCATGGTTTTTACACTCATGGTTCCCATTAAGTGGGTGACATGATATTACATGACATTTATGAAATAATGTGTTTCATATGACAATCTCACAACCAGTTCAGTGTCCCATATACCCGTGTATTGTTTAGTATCAGAAGCATCATAATTTAGCCCGTTGCAAACAGACCAAAGTCTTCCTCTTCTCTTTGGCGATATAAACACTACTGGGCAGAGTTTATATTTTTAAAATGATTTGTGCAACTTATCCAGCTTAAAAGTACTCATATTGCGCTGACTCTGGGGAGCTTGGACTGATGAGCAAGGACCCACCTCCTCCATGCCATTGCCAACAGTGCTAGATTAGTTGCTCTGCTTCCAAATCTAATCTACAGAAAGACCCAGATGGGTCTGTTCTACCTTCAAGGCTGAAAAAGTAGTATTGGCAAATTTTTGCTGGTCACTATGGTCATCGTGCCATAAGTCTTCCATGTTATGTAACATCTGTGCGAAAACGATATCCATTCAGGAGACCCGGGGTTGCATCTCAATGGCTTGGTTCCAATGACCCTAATTGTGATTCCAGAGTTACGATTTTAATTGTGTTATACACAGATTGTTGCCTGCTCTCAGTTCTTCGTGAGGAAGTGAAGCAAATAAAATCAATAAATTAAAATCAAGCACTTGATAATGATGATGTGGCATGGAACAGATGAAGATGAGAAGAGATGAAAGAAATCACTGTGGTCGCCCAGTTGGTAAAGAAGATCTGAGTAGGCGATAGGAAAGGATGAATGCACATCACTCGTCTACTCTGGAGCAACTGAGAGCATCCAAGCCCTTCCTCCTTGCTGTAGGCAATATTTCCAGCCCAGCAAGTTGGAGGGGCTATAGAGGCAACCGGATCTGACACCCAAATGTGTTGGCTCCCTCATTTTAAATTGCACCATTTCTAAAAACTTAATTTTAGCTCATGGGAACAGAGTAGCATGCTTTAACGTGGACTTCAGTAATTATAATGTTAGCCTCATAGGAAAACAATCAGAATTTTAAATAATCTCTGCTCCTCCCTGCCAGAAATTATTATTCCATTTTTATCCTTTTTATGTTAAAAGAACCAGAGCTATTAAACTTTGCCCAGTTTTACTGCCAAGCATATTATTTTGATTGGCTGCAGCTTTCTGTTTGCCTAAGTAATAACCAACACAGTCTTGGACGTTGCCAGGAGGACAAACATGGAAATTATACCTTCTTATTCCTTCCTTAAGAGCCAAAGAGACATTTTAGAAGCATCAGTGGTTATAATATTGCTAGTTTAGCCATAGGAATGAATAGACAATCTTGAGCAAAATATATAAGGGTGCTTTTCTATATTGCATCCCATTGAAATAAACACAGGAGCCGCTAAAGCGCATTGCAAAAAGGTATCTTATTTAATATCTGTTTGACAACGGGTCTGTGGGTTACCTAAAACATGATAGGACACTTACCCTTGGTAGGGAGTTCAGTTGGGAAATCATATAACATAAGGACACAAGGCATCTGGATTTTATTGCAAGATGCTTGGAGGCAGGGAGATGAACTTCCCTGAATCTAATCTGGCCTGTGAAAGATCCCCACCTGATCTGTGGAGAGCCCTCAGGGAACTTTTACCTCAAGACCACATATCTAAGTTCAGGCAATCACCCTCTTGCACCACTGGTGGGGTATCTCATTGTTATTTGTGATCTTTGATTGATTAAGGCTTCTTTAAGCCAGACGCCCAGCATATAAAGGTCTTTTTCAAACATTTCATGAGAAGACTACTCAATTTAGTAATCTTCCTAGTGCTTTATCGTCTTGTTTCTAGCATTCTAGACTTAGTTGTTCAGAATCTTAACTACCATTTGCCGTGCTGCTCATCTCTTACTGTTCCACCTTTCCAAACCACTTTTATTCTTTGCCTTTCTTCTTTCTCTTTCAAACAGATCCTTCTGGTTTCCTTTTTTCTTTGCTCATTTAGTCTTTTGGCTATGTGGGCAGCACTGATTCCTATAGTCCACATTCAGATTATTAGAATAGACAGAGTGATCACATCAGGATCACATATACGGCAAACTCATATGTGCATTTCAATGACGGTTATTTGTATGAATATCTATCCATCAAAACCTACTTTCCATAAAGACAGAACATATGTAACTGAGTGGTCGTGAGGGGTTGCTACCAGTGCCACAGAGGGCTGTCTGATCTCACCTCGTGTCCCCTAGAGGACGTGCTGGAAAGTATAGGCTCTGGGCCTCAGGCTGGCATAGTTGTAAGTCAACAAGAGGAGGAAGAGGTGGTGGAGAGGGTCTAGCTGGGTGAGGTGGTGGTGGCCATGCTAGTGGGGAGTTGTGGGGAATAAAGAAAGGAGAAGAAGACAAAGGAGAGGAGTCAGAAACAGATTGGTTCAGGGACTCTGGAATCGGAGGAGGAGGAGGCATAGGATAACAGATTCCATCTTCGGCACAGCTGAGGTAACCAATTCAGTGTATTTCAAGGATCCTGGTCCAAGTGAAGCTCTGTGAAGGAAGGGAACACAAGAGAGTTGCCTTCAAGGAGCAAAGACCTGCCAGTCAGTCAAGGACTCAGCATCCCATCCCAAGCTAGAAGGGGCAATGGAGAAAGAAGCAGGAAGAACATGGGAACAGCTGACAAGTTTGAAACAGATCAAGAGCAAAAGCTGGCAAAACATATAGACTAGTATTCTATCACTGAGGAATCACAGTCGGAATGCTTGGCTTCATGGGCTGTTCCTCCTTCCCCCACCACTTGCACAAGTGAAATCTGGTAACCCCTTGCACAAATGAAAAGGTTTGTTGTTTTCAATGCAGCAATGCTCAGATCTGTGGCTTACAGGTATGCAAACACAGAATGCTCTGCCTGCAGAGCCCTTTCACTCCACGTTTCCCAACAGGATTCCAACTGTTTGTTGTTGTTTAGTCATTTAGTCCTGCCCCACTCTTTGTGACTCCAGGCCCTCCTGTCTTCCACTGCCTCCCGGAGTTGGGTCAAATTCATGTTGGTACCTTCGATGACGCTGTCCAACCATCTCATCCTCTGTCGTCCCCTTCTCCTCTTGCCCTCGCACTTTCCCAACATCAGGGGCTTTTCCAGGGAGTCTTCTCTTCTCATGAGATCACCAAAGTATTGGAGCCTCAGCTTCAAGATCTGTCCTTCCAGTGAACACTTAGGCTTGATTTCCTTCAAAATGGATAGGTTTCTTCTCTTTGCAGTCCAGTCTCCTCCAGCACCACAATTCAAAAGCATCAATTCTTCAACAGTCAGCCTTCTTTATGGTCCAGCTCTCACTTCCATACATCGCTACTAGAAAAACCATAGCTTTGACTATGCGGACCTTTGTCGGCAAGGTGATGTCTCTGCTTTTTAAGATCCTGTCTCGGTTTCTCATCACTTTCCTCCCAAGAAACAGGCATTTTTTAATTTTGTGGCTGCTGTCACCATCTCCAGTGATCATAGAGCCCAATAAAGCAAAATCTGTCACTCCCTTCATATCTTCCCCTTCTATTTGCTAAGAGATGATTCTACCCATAGAAAATTATAATGTGAAAGCGAAAATAAACATTTATAGTATTAGGTTGTTATTATTTCCATTACACACGGTCCACAAAACATCAACTGGATTTAGTTCTTTGAATACTGGTTCATTCCCAAGGATCAACAATGTTTATGATAACAATTATGATGATGATAATGTTAAAACTGTTTAACTATTATGTTTAAAACCCCTTAAAATCATTTTAAAAAATATCTACAGCATCAGTGCTTGAACGGCCATCCAGTTGTCAAAACCTTGCATGAACTAAAAAGTCGTTATCTGCCAGCAGAAAGATAACAGGGAGTGGGGGTGACATTCTAGACTCCCTTGGCCACAACTTGGAAACAACCACCAAGAAGGCCATCTCTGGTGTCTTCACCAAATGTGTCTGTGATGGTGGAAGAAGTGAAACAAAGACCTCACCTAATGATCTTAGAACTTGACTAAGTTTGTATGGAAAAATACAGTCATTCAGATCACCGAAACTGTAGCCACAAATGATATTATATGTCACACAACCAACATTTGAGTTGTGCCCCAAGTCATATTGGTAGTCAGGGAAGCTAGTACAACTGGCAAGTCACAGGTTCCAAGTAACCAGCCCCAGTTCATAGTCGGCCTATGATTGCTTGGGCCAGCTGAAATCTCTGACTGTTTTTCAAAGGCAGCAGCACAGTTAGAATTTTACAGCACTTCAAACATGAAGGGACACATAGCCACCTTTCAACAGTAGCCACACACTAATAAGTCACAACTGGAGTAGGCCCATTGAATCAGTGAAACGTACAGAGGAGTTGACTCAATAGATTCCCACTGATTCAATGGATCTACTCTAGTTGTAGTTTGCTACTGGATTTCAGCCAGCATGCATTATATCTGTGTTATATGATAAGTCCAATACAGAATGAATCTCATGTTTATATCATTTTTTTAAAAAAAGTTTCGCATTTGGCAGGAATCTCTCTCTGTGTGTCTCTGTAGGCAGTGAATGTCCAGTCCTTATATTGAGAAGACATCTCATCATCCGCCCATGGTACTGTGCCAAAGTCAACCACTACTGTCAACCTCTCATTTTCCCAAACACTAAAATACTATTACACCCACACCCCAAAATGAAAGACTGTCCAGGAAAATAGCGAGCAATTTAGAAAGTATTATCTTCAAAGCTCTTCAAGCTTTTGCCACCAATTTTCTTCTTTTCCCTACTCCCGCTGGTAATAAAAGTGGACGACACAGCTTGATTGCAAGATGTTTTATGTATGAGCCAAAGCTTTGCCAGCAAGGAGTAATGTATGCGTCCTTGCTCTTTGGCAGCCCTAGAATTTAGCTGCATTTGCACTCCCTGGGAAGATTTATCTCTTAGAAATTCAGTGACATTGATATAATCTTCATTCTCTTAAAGGACTCTGAAATGATTAATTAGATTACCCTGAGATGAGTTGTGCCTATCTATTCTACTCTGTAAGTACAAATCTATTACCAGCAAGCCATCCAGTATCCATAAGAACGAGAGAGGCAATACCCTTAGAGTATGCCGACTGTGGGATGTCTGTCGTCAGTCACATTGTGTTCACAACAATGTTACAGAGCAGTCTGGCAAAACATCTCTGACCATGTGACTATAGAGAACAGAAGGTGAAAAATGCATTTTGTGAATGGCCTGTGTACATCTGCTCACTGTTTGGTCAGGACACAAAAGTTAAGGTCCACCTCTGAGTGGCTGTTTTATAGGGTTTTTAAAAAAGCACTTACTATGAAATGCTCAAGCTGTATGCATCTGCAGTGAAGTCATGCAGCTTTTAGGCACAACTCTGCACTTTTTGAGTTGTCAGACACCGTTACTGAGAAGGATACACAGTACTGTTCCTAAACAGGCACTTTCCATCTGAGTAGACATAAAAGAGGGCATTGATCACTTGGTTTCCTGCTGATCTCCCTATCAAGAATACAAGATGATACACAGGTAATATTAAGAACTGTGGGTGGGGGTGGAATAAACCATTATCTGCTAAACTATATTTGTAGTCAACCAGCTGTTTGTAGAACCACCTGTTAACAATAAAAAAACCATATAAATGATTTGTGGCTATTTTCCATGCATGTTATTGCCATACCAGCCCTGCTCTTTCCACTACAAAAGGATGGAAATTTTGATCAACCTAATGCATACATCAGACTGAAAATCATGAAGTGTTTAGAATGCCATCCTGGGTCTCTCTTTGATTAGTTTCTATAACAGTGCCTGGGACCATACCCAACAGCCATCAGATGAATTCCAGAGTGACTCCCAAATCTGGACGCCTGTACAAGTACACAATGCAAATTGACCGTGCCCATGGCATGATGCCTGAAAATCCTGCAGACTGTGACACTTCAGAGTGCAGGCTTCCTTTCCTGGCAGTCATCTGGGAGCCATTTGTGTGAATGGCTCATTTGCGTGACACATGTGCTTGTGTACCCAGGCACAAAAGAATACTGAGACTGCATCTTGTATCCTTTACATCAGGTTGCAAATGGAGCCAGTGGAGCCTAGGCGATTTGTTTAGAAATCTAAAAATTGTTACAGCTCTGGAGCATTTTGTAAATTGTTTCTCCCTTTTTTCCATGATGGCATTGACATAGAGGCATCCCGACCACATAACGGCATGGTTGAGTGTGATCCTATGGCAATGCTGCTTCTGAATGTTTCTTTCCACTCCTGTATCTCCATGTCCATCACAGAAAATGAAAAGAAATCGATGAGGATGGGGAAAAGATGCCAAATGAATGAATGAATGAATGAATGAATGAATGAATGAATGAATGAATGAATGAATAAATAAATAAATAAATAAATAAATAAATAAATAAATAAATAAATAAATAAATAAATAAATAAATAAATAAATAAATAAATAAATAAATAAATAAATATTTGCCACTGGACAGTTCAAGCTGTTCAGTAATGGCTTCTGAATATGCAATGGTCTTTATTATTTGACATCATACAAGCAAATTGTACATGACTGTGTGTCCCCACCCCCACCCCCTTGCTTTCTATTTTTAGGAAACATTTTCCAAACACATGGCTGCCAAACATATTTTTTTTCACATCCAACATAAAAAGTCTGCATGTTGCAAAGGGTTTTAAAGTCTGGGTACATGGCAGTGTTTGTTTGTTTGTTCCTTTCACTCATTCTTTTGTTTGATGATCACCAAATGTATTTATTTTTTCACTTCTCAGCCCATGTGATACAGAGCTGTCCTCTGGGGTGCCTGTTATGTTCCCCGGAGGGCATTGTCAGCTTTCACGGTCCTCTGTTAGAAACTGAGAATGTGCTCTATAATGGAACTGAAGGACTGCTGGTTCTGCTTTGCAAAGACTTCTTTGTGTTGTTTGTTTGTTTTTTTTTGGTTCCCATACACATTGAACTGCAACAAGGTGAAAACCACTGGGTAAACCAGGATTGGAAAAAAAAAAGCCCACATGAAAACTCTGTTACTAAAATGCAACAGTCTTGCATTTCCGTGATGGCTCCAGAGAGCGTGAATCATTAGCCTCATTAGCTAAGGTGGAAGCTGAGGGTGTGATGTTCTTAGCAATCTGTTTAAAAACACATACATTCTCCCAGATGTGTTGGCAGAGGTGAGGGACTGACTTCTTTCTTCCTCAACCGCTTCTTGAAAGTGGAAATCTGGAGAGAGAAGACAGAAAAAAATTATATTGGTTCAATCTTCTTTTGAAAACTGCTATTGGCTACTTTACTACAAAGTCCAAAGTTGACAATAGTACCTTGTTCAATATCGTGTCTCACAGAAACTCTCTCCCTTACAGCTTTTAACTGTAATTCACTTAATATTGTAGCAGAAAAGTTGTATTAAACCGTTTAGGAGCAATCTGGGGGAAAACATAGATTAGGAATTACTGTTTATTTTCCTTAAAGCACATCTTATTTTAGGTCCATCACTGAAGAAGCGCTAGACGTCCCACAGAAATGGGGAATATGGACACCTCACCAGGCATCTATGCCTGTCATGCTGTCAGGTATGTCATTGCGACATGACAAGCAATGGCAAGAAAGTGGAGATGGTGGAAAGGAGGGACGGCTTCTCTTTAAAAAGCCTGAGCCCTTCCCCACAACCCAACCTGAGTGAATGGTGGTAGGGAGAGACAGTTCGGTCTCATTCCAAGACATGTATATTGCACATGCATTGGAAAGAGTCTGTAAGTCTTTTCTAGGCTGTTTCTGCAATAATCAGGAGACCCTTGCAAGGTGCGGCTGGCATACAAGTCGAATAAAATATATAAATAAATAAAATAAATAATCAGTGTTTCTCCCCCCAAAAATCCTAAACTGAATTGTTAATCTCAACTAGCATAGATCAACTGAATCAACAAAATTTACAGAGACTTAGCAACTGATTGAGCATGTCCCATTAGTCAGGACTATTTATTTATTTATTTATTTATTTATTTATTTATTTATTTATTTATTTATTTATTTATTTATTTATTTATTTATTTATTTATTTATTTATTTATACCTTAGAAATTTTATTTTTAAAAAATTACTTATTACATTATATGCTGCCATTCCACTACAAAGTATCACTCACAACAGTTTCTGATTTAAATGTGTTTCTGAATGTATTATCTCCCTATGAATTTTCTCCTAGAACATACATTTTTGTTGTATACTTATTTTCTTGATTTCTATCTTACCCCCAAAACAGGGACTCCAAAACAAGGACCCAAAGTACGGTATCTCAAAAGTTGATTAAGCAACAGGTATACAGAAGATCACAAAAGGTTCTGACATGAAAACACATGTAAACAAATTAAAATGTTAAGCATGATTCAAATAAGAGCAGTTGATATACACATCAAGAAAACTACAGCAGCCACTAAGAACAGCATACCTTCCTGTCTCACAAAGTGTGAAACTTATGAGATAACTGGATTCTCATTCAAATTTTAGCCTGTAAAGTATGAAGCAGGTCTGTATATTTTAAAAATGTGAACCACTAAGTGAAATTCTTGAGAATTCCCTAGTTATGGACCTTCCAACACTTCCTTGCAGGACCCTAGAAAGTATCATTTCAAAGATGGAAAGGAAAACTCAAAATCTGAGATACCCTTTCAATCTGATCTGCTACACCTTTTAAACCCAGCTTTGATTATAAGTATTTTCAAGATAAAACTAAAAGGTGCTATGGTTTTGTGTATTCCTGGTCAAAATGCCAGGGTGGAATAAAGAGTTGGCAATTTAAGATCAGTTTGCTCATTTGGGAGCTAAGGATTTTATTTATTTATTTATTTATTTATTTATTTATTTATTTATTTATTTATTTATTCATTCATTCATTCATTCATTCATTCATTCATTCATTCATTCATTATTTGATTTCTACCCCACCGCTCTAGATAGAGTCTACTCCGGGCAGCTTACAAACAGTTGTAAAACATCATAAAAATAATCACCATAAAACAATCACATAATTAAATCAACAAATTTAGAAGTTCAAGATGGAGAAAAAGAAAAACTAAAGAAGAAAAGAATCAAGTGTTGACTGAAGGGAAGGCCTGCCTAAAGAGCCAAGTCTTTAAATGACTCTTAAAAACACCCAGCAAGGGTGCCAGGGTGATTTCTGATGGCAAGGTGTTCCATAGTCGAGGAGCCACTGCCGAGAAGGCCCGGTTTCTTGTTCTTTCTTTCTGGGCCTCTCTTGGTGTTAGGCCCCTCAGCCGTCTTTCCTGGCTAGAATGAGCGACTTGGGTAGATCTAGGTGGGAAAAGGCGCTCTGCCATGTATCAAGGTCCTAAACCGTTTAGGGCTTTATACTAAGTCATCATTAACACTTTGAAGTGGATGCAGAAACAAATGGGAAGCCAATGCAAGGCAGCCAGGGTGGGAGAGATGTGCTGGTATTTTCTCATCCCAGTGAGAAGTCTGGCCACTGCATTTTACACCATTTGAAGTTTCCGCAACAACCTCAAAGGTAGCACCACGTAAAGTGCATTACAGTGGTCTAATCTCGAGATTACGAGTGCATGGACAAGAGTTGTGAGCGCCCCAACATCAAGATAGGGACGCAGCTGGGCTATCTGCCACAGATGGAAATAGGCGGAGTGGACCACTGACGTCACCTGGGTCTCCATGGTGAGCGCTGGGTCCAGATGTACTCCCAAGTTGCGGTAAGAGTCAACCCCCCCCCCAAAAAAAGAGAGGGAGTTTCCCAAACCACAGATGGAGGGGCCGCCCACCCTCAGGACCTCCGTCTTGCCCAGATCAGGATGAAAGGATGAAAGACACCCGAAGCATCTTCCTTCTTGTGGCTGGTTTCCTTTCAGCTCTCAATTTATCCATACATTTTGCAGCTGGTAGCTTGCATACTTTCCTGGATGATAACTTCCTGTATAAGGTTGAACTTCATAAAACTCTGTTACTCATTGCCCACCTCTGTTCTGAAGCTTTCTTTCCATGCTTTTGAAAATCATGATCATATTAGGTATGAGGCCAAGCACAATGGCTTAATATAGCATCAACATACTCCTTTTTGGTTCTAGCCAAACAAGAACATAAGCAAATGCTCCCTCTTCACCACAAGCTATAGCAAAAACCTGCTCCTTTCCAACATTTTTGTGGTCTATTTAGACTTGCAGGCAACATTTCTCATCATTGATTAGCAATGATGATATTATTCTTGCAGTGTGCTTGTTGTTTTATTAATCTTGACTGTTGGGGGTTTAGTAAAAACTAAAAATAAATCGAGCAGCTCACCACCCACCCACCCTGGGCAGCACAGCTTCACAGATCAAACTTGAACTAGCAAAAGGTTCCTTGTGTTTCCCTGACAGTGATGAAAACAAGACAAGAAGGTAATGAAAGTAAGGCTCTGCCTTGGCTTCAGTTCACCTCTTGGTATAGTGCAGATGCACGCTTCCCCATGTTATGTTTACCTGTATTTAAGAATAGCAGGTTTCCAACTAGATGTTCTCATTCTGACATAGTAAGCTAAATAAATCCACTTCTCCCTGTTTTAAAATACTATTTATTTGGAGGATGTTTTTTAAAAATATAAAGGGGGTGTAAGATACATATCTGAGTAACAGAAGAATATATAACAAGAGGTTATATATTTCTAAAAATCACCTCCCACCATATGTTTCACAACCTGATCCAATGACAGTTCCAAAATAATTATTCCCAGTTGAATGCATGGGCCAAAGAATAGCAGATGAATACACACCATACACATACACACACCTAAATATGTACAGTATGTATATATGTGTGTATGCATATGTATACATACTTATAAATACATGTATGTATTTGTGTATACATATATATACAGTGTGTATGTGTGTGTGTGTGCATGTACAAACACACCCCGTATTTTTCCATGTATATACTACATTTTCCTAAAATCATTACACTAAAAATTGAGAGGTATCTTTTACAATATTTATAGCATCTTTTAAGCTATAAACTATGCATTATAAACTCGGCTGTGGAATGCCCTCCCAACAGAAATTCGGCTGGCACCCTTGCTGGGTGTTTTTAAAAGCCAGTTAAAAACTTGGTTATTCAAGAAGGCCTTCCCTCCAGTCAATTAAGTCTTTCTCTCTCTCTCTCTCTCTCTCTCTCTCTCTCTCTCTCTCTCTTTTTTTTTTGGCTCTTCCATCTTGGTAATCCTCTCTTTAAATTAATTGTTTTAAATTGAAATTTGTAATTTTATGATTTTATATATTTTTATACTGTTTTGTTTTATTTTGTAAGCCGCCCCGAGTAGACATGGTCTAGAGGGGCGGGGTAAAAATCAAATAAATAAATAAATAAATAAATAAAATATGCATTAAGAAACGAATGTGTGTGTGTGTGTGCATGTATGTATACACGCACATATAGTATATGTATATATATTATATATATAAAATATAGATGAACATTATTCTTGACCGACAACAGAGCAAGGAATTTGGATGCATTTCCAACCAGACAAAAAGAACAATCAGGATTTTGTGTGCAAATTAAGCAAAACAGCACAAAATAGTGTTTTAAGACAAACAACATTTTAATGCAAATAATGCAACTTGTGCAAAAGGATGATAGTTGCTCTGTGCTGCTCTGTGTGTGCATGTGAATATGTCACCACATGTTTTGCTGAGTAGTGAAAATATATTAGTTTTGTAGAAACAGTTTATGGATGTTACATGGAAGTTGATGAGAAAAAAAATAGTACTTGCTTTGCTATCATTTAGAAGCAAAGAAATTAGGAAGAGTTGAAAATTTCCCACAAAAATCTCTGGTCAAGTCGAGAAAAGCCTAAATAGAGGAATTGGAAGATTTTAGTGAGCATTCTTTACCTCCCTGCTACACTCCCTACCCAATTGTTGTTATACATTGAGATCCACGCACCTGACCCATTTCCCATGTAAAATGTCCAGTTAGAAGTACGCACAACATGACACTTCACCCAACAAACTTATCAAATATTCCTAGTTTGAAAAAAGTGTTTGCATGTTGGTAAGTAGCAAGGGGATTTAACATCTATCATAATTTTACACAATCTCCTTTGGCTCCACATTTAGGCAACAGGATATTGGCTTCAGGATTTAAGTGGTCAAAATAAGACTGGTTTAACTGTGTTCTTTTATAGTGGTTTTCTGAGGGTTTTGTGGAGGGATAGAAATCTAAAGGAAAGAGCAACATCCACTGAGGTCAACATTACGAGTGTGCAGCCTCTAACAGAACTACATCTTTTGCTACATGAAAATCCAATTTTCTCCTTTTGAATGCACACCTTAACATGGTGAAGGGATTTCACTGTGTCAAGGAAGCAGAGAGCAATGCCATCTTGAAGCTAGACTTCATTAGAAATTAAGACAACAGGCTCATTCCAGGAGGAAAAATGACAGCTAAGACACCAGATTAAGATATGTCAACTCTTTTCAGCACTTTATATTCACATCTGCAAAAGAGAATAAATAGTTTTAGTGGTGGTGGGAACAGAAAAAAAATTTACAAGGCAGGTACTGTGCAGCAGAAATAGTGGCAGATGACACTAGAGGAGAACATTTCAAAGACAATAACAATTACTGTACACTCAAACTAAGTCTTGAAGAAGGTAGCAATGGTAAATCACTTCTGACTGTTTTATTCCTGAGCCATCATATGATGAGACAATCCAAAATGAAACAAAAGATAGCACTGGAAGGCATCCAGATCGGAAGGCACTGAACCAGCAGCTGTGGAAAAGCAAAGGACAAGTACAAATTGTGCTGCTGGATTCTTTTGGAATCCAGCAGCACAACTGGATTAAAGTCGAAAGAATGTCCAGCTCCCAATTGATTGATTGATTGATTGATTGATTTGATTTGATTGATTTGATTTGATTTGATTTGTATCCCGCCCATCTGGTCTATACGACCACTCTGAGCGGCTTCCAATATAATACAATCAATTAATTAAAAAAAATAGTTACATACAATTACATAATCAACAAATGAAAATGTGAAAACCAAGAAAATAAAATAAAAGTAAATAAAAGAGAAATAAGAAGAGAGAATCAGGTGTTATCTGGAGGGAAGGCCTGAATAAATATCCATGCTTTTAGTTAGCTTTTAAAGACACCCAGTGTAGGGGCCGCGCGAATCTCCGGAGGAAGTTTGTTCCAAAGGCGAGGAGCCACCACTTGAGAAGGCCTGATTTCATGTCTTTTCCTTCCGGGCCTCTCTCGGTGTCAGGCTCCTCAGCCTCACCTCCGGACTCGCACGGGTGATCCGGGTAGAGCTTGGTGGGAGTAGGCATTCCACCAAATATCGAGGTCGTACAGAAAGGCAAAAAGAAAGGCTGAGGCTACTTGACACCTCAAACTGGAACACAGAATGTAAGAAACATGAATCAAAGTAAACTAATAATGGCAAAGCAAGAAATGGAACATTTAAATATAGCAATAGTTGGTGTAACTTGGTTTCCTATCATGCCCTGCCATGGTATTCTGGTGGGTGTCTTCTATTTCTGGCTGTGACATGTGCTACACATGTGTCCCAGTGGTGTCAACACCTTGCAGGGATACATCTTTCCCCCAACCATTTGCATTCCATTTGTCCTTTTATCTTCATTTGTATCTTTGATCTACCTTTGACCCCAGCACCACCACTGAGTCTTGACCTGTACAAAGGCCTTAAGAGCTCACTGTCAAGTTCTGGGTTTTTGATCAAGCATTGATCTGTTTGACTTATGGTGTGCCTTCCCTGTTGCTATGATGTCAAGTCAGCACAAGGGAAAAGTTTTCAGAAACTATCACAACCCATTCAGCCGTCCCTCATCCAGCACCAGCAGAAAGAAGTCAGTGTGCTGTGTAGCATGTGACACACATAAGGGCAGGAAGGCTATGGCAGCCATGGGTGTGGCTTCATCTCCTGAGTCTCTTAAAATACACCCAGATGGCAGACATCACACCAATGTGCAGCACGACCTAAGACTAAAGAAAGAAGGAGGGAAAGGCGAGAAGAAAGGGCAGCGTGATGGGGCATGCAATAAGCTGAGGTAGAAACTGTAAGGGAACGAAATCAGCACCCAGTGGGGAGCATCATAATATCAATCAGCATCTATTTTCCCTCACAAATCCAAAAATGAAAACATTGTGGTGCAGTGGTTAAACTGCAGCAAAGACTCTGCTCACAACCTGAGTTTGATCCTGATGGGCTTAGGTAGCTGGCTCAAGGTTTACTCAGCCTTCCATCCTCCTAAGGTCAGTAAATTGAGTCCCCAGTTGGCTTTGGGGGCCAATGTGTATCCTGCATAGTTAAACTATAAACAGCCCAGAGAGTTCTTTAAGCCTTATAGACTGATAGATAAGCACTTTGCTTTTTTGCTTTATACCTTAACCACAAACACAATCAAACTGAACAGCTTGGGAACAGCTGGGAGTTCTCCTACATCTGGGGTGACATACAACTACCCTGAGGCTATTTTTTTCAGTCCTTAGCCTTCCACCAAAGCCAGCCTTTTCTTGGGTGGCTCCTGGAAAGCTTGAAAACTGACCATTAACATTTTAAGTAACTCGTTGAATTCCCTACACCATTTAACATCCCAAAATGATTTTCCTTCCAAAGTGGTCGTAATGACTAGATAGGCGGGGTATAAATACAATAAATAAATAAATAAATAAATAATAAATCTGGAAAATGCGTTTAGTTGAACTTTTAGCTTTCTCAGATTTTTTATATTGTCCCTGCACCAGCCAGAGGTTCTTGGAGGATACAAAATTGGCCCCCAGACCTGTCTAAATGGCTGATTTCCCCTTTACATAGCCCCATGCTAACACTAAGGACACTAATGGCCTTCTCCATGGTAGCCCCTGTTGCAGAGTTTTTGATTTTTAGTTAAAGTCTTCTAACTGTGCAGGGATTCACAGAGCAGAATAGCTTCAACTTCCCCACAGTAATCCTTTTCTCATTAACTGGCACTTACAGTCTCAGTAACTCACTTCTCAGTCGTTGTTTAGTCGTTTAGTCATGTCCGACTCTTCGTGACCCAATGAACCAGAGCACGCCAGGCCCTCCTATCCTCCACTGCCTCCCGTAGTTGTGTCAATTTCATGTTGGTTGCTTTGCAGACACTGTCCAGCCATCTCATCCTCTGTCGTCTCCTTCTCCTCTTGCCGTCACACTTTCCTAACATCAAGGTCTTTTCCAAGGAGTCTTCTCTTCTCATGAGATGGCCAAAGTATTGGAGCCTCAGCTTCAGGATCTGTCCTTCCAGTGAGCAATCAGGGTTGATTTCCTTTAGAATTGATAGGTTTGTTCTCCTTGCAGTCCAAGGGACTCTCATGAGCCTTCTCTAGCACCACAATTCAAAGGCATCAATTCTTCGGTGGTCTGTTTCTTTATGGTCCAGCTCTCACTGACATGCATCACAACAGGAAAAACCATAGCTTTGACTATTCGGACTTTTGTTGGCAAGGTGATGTTTCTGCTGTTTAAGATGCTGTCAAGGTTTGCCATCGCTTTCCTCCCCAGAAGCAGGCGTCTTTTAATTTCGTGGCTGCTGTCTCCATCTGCAGTGATCACTGAGCCCAAGAAAGTAAAATCTGCCACTGCCTCCATATCTTCCCCTTCTATTTCCCAGGAGGTGATGGGACCAGTGGCCATGATCTTAGTTTTTTTGATGTTGAGTTTCAGGCCGTTTTTTGCACTCTCCTCTTTCACCCTCATTACAAGGTTCTTTAATTCCTCCTCACTTTCTGTCATCAAAGTGGTATCATCTGCATATTGGAGGTTGTTGATATTTCTTCCGGCAATCTTAATTCCAGTTTGGGATTCCTCCAATCCAGCCTTCCACCTGATGTATTTTGTATATAAGTTCAAAAAAGCCGGGGGATAATATACAGCCTTGTCGTACTCCTTTCCCAATTTTGAACCAGTCAGTTGTTCCATATCCAGTTCTAACTGTGGCTTCCTGTCCTACATATAGGTTTCTCAGGAGATAGACAAGGTGGTCAGGCAGTCCCATTTCTTTAAGGACTTGCCATAGTTTGCTGTGGTCCACACAGTCAAAGGCTTTTGCATAGTCAATGAAGCAGAAGTAGATATTTTTCTGGAACTCTCTGGCTTTTTCCATAATCCAGCGCATGTTAGCAATTTGGTCTCTAGTTCCTCTGCCCCTTCGAAATCCAGCTTGTACTTCTGGGGGTTCTCGGTCCACATACTGCTGAAGCCTACCTTGGAGGATTTTGAGCATAACCTTGCTAGCGTGCGAAATGAGTGCAATTGTACGGTAGTTGGAGCATTCTTTGGCACTGCCTTTCTTTGGGATTGGGATGTAGACTGATCTTTTCCAATCCTCTGGCCACTGTTGAGTTTTCCAAACTTGCTGGCATATTGAATGTAGGACCTTAACAGCATCATCTTTTAAGATTTTAAATAGTTCAACTGGAATGTCATCACCTCCAGTGGCCTTGTTGTTAGCCAGGCTTTCTAAGGCCCACTTGACTTCACTCTCCAGGATGTCTGGCTCGAGGCCAGCAACTATATTGTCTGGGTTTTCTGGGATATCCAAATCTTTCTGATATAATTCCTCTTTGTATTCTTGCCACCTGTTCTTGATGTCTTCTGCTTCTGTTAGGTCTCTCCCATTTTTGTCCTTTATCATGTTCATCGTTGCACAAAATGTTCCTCTAATATCTCCAGTTTTCATGAACAATCTCAGGTTTTTCCCTTTCTGTTATTTTCCTCTATTTCCTTGCATTGTTCATTTAAGAAGGCCCTCTTGTCTCTCCTTGCTATTCTTTGGAAGTCTGCATTCAATTTTTTGTAACTTTCCCTATCTCCCTTGCATTTTGTTTCCCTTCTCCTCTCTGTTATTTCTAAGGCCTCGTTGGACAGCCACTTTGCTTTCTTGCATTTCCTTTACTTTGGGATGGTTTTTGTTGCTGCCTCCTGGACAATGTTACGAGCCTCTATCCAAAGTTCTTCAGGTACTCTGTCCACCAAATTGAGTTCCTTAAATCTGTTCTTTACTTCCACTGCGTATTCATAAGGGATTTGGTTTAGATTATACCTGAGTGGCCCAGTGGTTTTTCATACTCTCTTCAATTTAAGCTTGAATTTTGCTATGAGAAGCTGATGATCAAAGCCGCAGTGCTCCAGGTCTTGTTTTTGCTGACTGTATACAGCTTTTCCATCTTTGTCTGCAGAGAATATAATCAATCTGATTTCGATATTGCCCATCTGGTGATTTCCATGTATAGAGTCGCCTCTTGTGTTGTTGGAAAAGAGTGTTTGTGATGACCAGCTTGTTCTCTTGACTTCTCAGACATTTAATTTAAAAAAAGAATAAAAAGTATAATTATTTACCACTGAACAGATCAAACAGAAAACTGACAAACAGGACTGCTTTTTCAGCAATCAGACATCAACAGGCTCGAGAGAGAGAGAGAGAGAGAGAGAAAGGAAAAAAATCACTGAGCAGAAAGGTGAGGCTCTCTTTGAATTCAGAGCCAAGAGTGAACTATCAATGAGTCACGCGAGCCCAGAAAGGTCCATCTTGCCATTAAAAACTATATTTAAAAACAATTAAAGATTTGTCAATAGTAAAACTGAGGTTAAAACAAATTTAAAGACATTTTAAAATATCAAAATTCCATAAATTCCTTAGATCCCACCCCCTCCCTACATTTATTGCTTAAAAGCTTGCCTGAAGAGATAGGTTTTTCCTGATGCTGGAAGGACAAGAGGGAGGGGGGCAACCTGGCTTCGTAAGGTTGCGGAATTCCAAAGCCTGGGAACACTTTGAATCTTTTGATCAATGATTATTTTATTTAGATTTTGCCCATTTTCTTTGGATCCATTGTTCTGGTTTTAGCTGCTTTTATCTTTTATACACCCCCTCTGACATATCATTTTAGAAACACATAGTATGTACGTAGATTGAAACAACAAGAAACCAAAATGACACTAGACGTCGGCTTCTTATAACACTTGGAGGAGCAAACACAAGATGGTGGCTATGGCAGGTAACGTATAAAGAGAGCAAGGCAAAAAAATGTGTGCTTTTCTAAAAGTGACTGTGTTGGTTAATAAAGCCAGACCACACTTATTCCCTAAAAAGAACTGTGTGTTGACATCCTCCCACACTATACCTACCCAAGTGACAGCCCTCTGATCAAAGACAAGCCATCAGTACCAAGCTCCAGAGGGAGGCTACAGGGCCAGGTCGAAGCTGGGGAAATACGAATGATCTGAGATTGCCACAAGTGAGATTCAAGAGAATGTCTGTATTGCCTTTCTTGTACTTGGCATTATAATACCGCATAGCTTTCTGTTGTTCCTGGAACCACTCAGGCATATAATGAATGGAGTCCCAGTGACTGGAAACGTTTGTCTTAAGCTGATGTTTCCATAACCTGTTTTCCTATTTGAACTCCGTAATGGATTTTTCAAGTGTTGACAGACTGAATACAGTGTCTCTGGGCTTCCTCAACTACTGTCTTCTTTTCCCACAATCTACAGGAATACCTCTGATTATCCTGCAAGGTCTATAGCTGTTCCTTAAATTTTTCAAAATTCCATATGGTCAGGTGGGCTGTAGGCTTCCAACTCTTGGTAAAATATAGAGCTTGATATGGACATAACACATCTGTGACATGCTCATTTCTCACAATTATTGTGCTGAGCTTGTATACCAACCCACAGCTTTAAATAGCATAATTCAAAAAGCTTTTGTCGCTAAAAATGTTGGTATTTTTGCAATAGTACTTTGATTCTACAACAGAAGCACATTTGAACCTAGATCTCCTTACCTCGGGTCAAATTCTCTGTCCAGTAGACTATACCGGCTTTTATACTGCTTTTATAATTCTTACTGTGCACGCCTAAACTACACTTGTTAAAATGACTGAACTGGCATTGTGTCCTTTCATAGATGTGGGATATTTAATACCAAGGTGAATAAAATGTCTCTTTCAATTGTTTGTTATGGCATTCAACAGCAATATTCTCCTATTTTATCAAAATGGAAATTTTCAGCATAAAAGGAATGCGGGTGGGTTAAACATTCCCCCCTCCCTCTCTGCTCTTGCACCCTGAAGTCAGCTGGGAAATGTGTAAACCATATGTGAACTTTTAGCTAGTAAAGTGAAATGCCAAAATCTCACTGCTAAACATTGCACCCAAAATGTAATTGCACATATGCTCATTTACTTGCATGTAATCAAAACTTTCTTTCTTTTGGTTTAAAAAAAAATGCCTTGATATCATGACTGTGAAGTTTGGGACCAAGCTGTT
This sequence comes from Pogona vitticeps, assembly GCF_051106095.1. Classification (NCBI taxonomy): domain Eukaryota; kingdom Metazoa; phylum Chordata; class Lepidosauria; order Squamata; family Agamidae; genus Pogona; species Pogona vitticeps. Next base: position 18,463,139 of record NC_135785.1, on the reverse strand, counting down.
TTATAAACTTATTTTATATGGAAAGAATGTATTAATGCAATGTTTTTCTAGTGATAATATTAAAAGAAAACTACATACATAAAGAGACAGACAGCACTAATTGGTCGGCTTCCAGACGAGTACCAGTAATAGCCTGCAGACCAACTGTTTGTATACTGAAATGTATATAGCCACCTATCCTGTAGGTTCGTGGCATTTTATTATATTAAAAATAACTATATAAGTATATTGCTAAATATAACCACACACTTATTCCTGGCTACTAACCACGAGCCCAAATATAAAAGTCACAGAAAGACTAGTGTATGAACAGATTTTCATCCAATAAAATCCAGAGCCAGGAAGATACCCCTGCTGGTTATTTCTAACCTATGGAAAATGCAATCAGAAGCAGCTTTCAAGTAACCAAGCAAATCACGGTGTCATACAAGAAAAGAGACCATTGCATTGGATGGTGCAAAACCTAAGCCTATGTGGAGATGAGTAAGCAAAGCAAGTTATAGGATTAGGCAATTGAGTTCGACTACGAGAATCCAATACTAAGATAAAGGGCATTGACTTAACAGCTTAGATGTTGAAACACAGTATGTTTATTGGTGTCCTGTTTTCCCATTACAATCTGTGGAAACAAAATATGTGCATTGAATTTGTTGACATTACGAGCTACCAAGTCACCTCTGATTGATGGCAACCCTATCAATGAGTGACCTCCAAAATGTGCTACCCTCAACAGCCCAGCTCATCTCTTGGAAACTCAAGCCTATGTTTCTTTGAAGAGCCACACCATCTCATCTCTTCCTCTTTTCCTGCTAGATTCAACTTTTTCTAACATTATTTTGTTTTCCATAGAGTCTTGCCTTCTCATGATGTGCCGAAAGTATGACGACCTCCATTCCATAATTTTTGTCTCCAAAGAAAGTTCAGGCTTGATTAGGTCTACGATGCACTTGTTCGCCTTTCTGGAAGTCCAGGGCACCTACAAAGCTCTTCTTCAGCACCATATTTCAAATGAATAGTTGTTTTTTTCCTGCCAGTTTTCTTCACTGTCAAGTTTTCATACCTGTACTTTGTAATCAAGAATACAAAGGGGTGGATAGGCTTGTCTCCAGTGACACATCCTTTCTGATCTTTTCTAATTCCTTCATTGCTGCCCTCACAAGTCTCAGCCTTCCTCTCATTTCTTGGCTGAAGTTTCCATTTGGATTAATGAGTGAAAAAAAAGGTATTAAAAATCTTTCACTATTTCATGGTCAGCATTAAAGTTGCATAGTTCTTCTGTAGTCATGATTTTTGTCTTCTTAATGTTCAACTGTAGTCCTACTTTGCCACTTTTCTTCTTTCACTTTCCCTAAAATATCACCCACTGAATACATATGTGTAGAATTGCTGGATAGCTCAGTGGCTTAGGTCTCTGGCGACAGGGAATTCACTATGCCTCCTTGACAGGAGCTGGACTAGATGATCCAGTGCAGTGGTTCTTAACCTTGGGTTACTCAGGTGTTTTTGGACTGCAACTCCCAGAAGCCTTCACCACCAGCTGTGCTGGCTGGGGTTTCTGGGAACTGCAGTTCAAAAAGACCTGAGTGACCCAAGGTTAAGAACCACTGATCCAGTGGGTCTCTTCCAGCTCTGCAGTTCAAATGTTATTCCATTGTTATAATTACTATTATTTCTTTCCTGGTTAGTAAACAGGCTATAGAGCTGCAACATATTGTATTTTCCCGTTGTAACTATTAATTAAAGGGAAGTGTATGGTTTATGCTTAGAAAATACTGTGCAAAGAGCTCCACAAGGATCTGTCCAAGCTGAGGGAACAGGCAGTAAAACAGTAAATAGGATTCAATATATGCAAGTGTAAAATGCACTATAATGGCACAAGAATTATAACTCTACATAGACATTGATATGTGAATAACTGTCCAAGAAGGAGATTGGAGGGCTATTTTAACGAAAATATATTGAGGCTGTGAAGAAGAAGGAGAAGGAGGAAGAGGAGGAGCAGGATGAGAATAAAATCTTATGTTAAACATACATAGAAAAAAATGTAAAATAAAATTGTCAGTATTATACTCGCATTATACAAATCTATGCACCTGGAATATTGTGTTTTGTTCTAGTAATCATGCATGAAATGGGTTGTTGAATTGCTTAAAAAGATGCAAAAAAGGGGAAACCGTCTGTGTGTGTGTGTGTGTGTGTGTGTGTGTGTGTGTGTGTGTGTGTGTGTGTGTGTGTGTGTGTGTGTGTCCACAATGGAGGGCGAGAGCAGAACCAGTGTCCTCATTCCCATCTGTCTCATGTGTTCAGACCACACACTTTCAAACAACCAAACTTTTTCATGTGTACAGTATACATATTTTCAAACATCAATATTTGGAGTATAATTTTAGGGATTACGGCATTAGGGATGTACTTTGTGTTCAAAAATTGTTCTGAATTCAAAGCAATCATTTTCTCCATTGATCCAAAGAGAAGCAAGGAAATTTGCTTTGATTCTTCCATTTTAAAAGGTGGGTAGGTGGAAAAAATTACTTGATGCTGAAGAATCTCACTCAGGAAATTTAAGTACTATTTTAACAGAGTCAGGAATCACAAAGTAAAACAATTTTACAATTAACAATTTAAGCACCAATGGAAGATCTAATTTCTAGTGGAAATTCTAATCATGAAGGCACTAGGAGGCTCAGATCAATCAGTTAAATTCCCTTGCCCTGTTATCAGCAGAGAATTTTCATTGCCCTCATTTTCAGTAGACTGGGTGTATATTAGAGATTTTCTTTTCTTTTCTTTGAGGCAGCTGCAGATCTCATTTTGCATTACACTTTAGAATCTAATTGATTTGAATGCCTATGTGCAAATGTGGCATGGATGTTTTGAGTCTCTCATGGGGAATTTGAGTGGGGTATGCTATGTTAGCATTAAGAATATGACCCAAGTTTTTTCTGTATTTTTGGAGCATGTTGGCTTTTCCTTTTTTGCTGGGTTTTCCTGTGTTCTAGATGGCAAACTTGAGCCATGAGGCAGTGGTCAAGTGGTCTACAAATTGGGTCAGTGAAGTTGCTAACTGGAGGGAGGGTATTCAAAAATGTTTTTGCTAACTAAATTCGAATAAATTGCATAGTTCCCAGAGAAGAGAGGGTACACAGAAGAAGCCGCCCTGAAGAATGTGAGGACTGTGAACATATTTGAGATTCTCTAAACACCCTATTGGCTGATCCTGACACAGAAAGCACAATTTCATTCCTTCTGACAATGACAAAAAAGAAGGTGGGGAGGAGAAAGGGAAGGAAGGAAACTAATGGGAGCTTTACCTGCACACTGAACATTGAGAAGTAGTTGATGGCACTAAGTTTCACCCTCAATATCCCAGGTTAGAGCCCTCTCCTGATTTTCATGTTTTTACACTCTTAAAACCCACACAATTACATACAAATACTTTTAAATACTAATATATAAACAGTGGACAGGCTGTTTATGTACATGTGAAAGTGTGACAAAAGATCATGAAAGGCCTGTAGATACCAAGTGTATAGGATTCCTAGATATATGGATTATAATTGCTGAAATGATGGATATAGGCAAATTTGTAAATTTCTGATGGTATAAACTCATTGACTTACTGCTATGACTACAGTGATTGGCAGAATGTCCCCGTGATTCCAGGAACTAAGGTTCCCTCTCACGATGATAGCTTCTCTTTTTCCTACATGGTGATTCATGTTCATGTGGAGTAGGACAGGTGAAAGTAACATCTTGTTGTTTTGGCCACCATGAATAAACAGTACATTTCAGGCTGCCATGCTGACATAAACTGCAAAAAGTAGGTAAAGGTAAAGGTAAAGGTTCCCCTTGACATTTTTAATCCAGTCGTGTCCGTCTCTAGGGGGCGGTGCTCATCACGTTTTCAAGCCATAGAGCCAGCGCTTGTCTGAAGACAGTGTCTGTTGCCACGTGGCCAGCGTGACTGGGGAATGCCATTTTACCTTCCTACCGAGGTGGTACCTATTTATCTACTTGCATTTGCATGCTTTCGAACTGCTAGGTTGGCGAGGAACTGGGACAAAGCGACGGGAGCTCACTCCATCGCATGGATTCGATCTTACGACTGCTGGTCTTCTGACCCTGCAGCACAGGCTTCTGCGGTTTAGCCCACAACGCCACCACGTAGGTAGATGCTCATAAATGCCTCTCCCCATATGGATTCCTAAAGATGCTCCATGCAGAGGTAACACCTAATATCTGAACTAATCCTAAGCAACTGCTACCATCATAAGAGATAAGGGTGCAGAAAGAGGAAAGGACCAGCTACAAGGAAGCCTTTTGAGATGGCCCAGAGCCGATCTTGGCTATGTTGAAGATATCTAAGATATGTGAGAACTGCAGCAGCTAAACAGAGTGACGCTAAATCAAAAACATAGGTTGAGATCTATCATATGAAAATATCTTTTCCTTGGGATTTTTTTCTTTACAATGAAGAATGAATTTTCCTCAAAAGCAAGGAAAGGAAAGTTAGTGGGGGTGCCCTAGCTAATAACTCTCGAAAAACTTTGGGGCCTGACATTTTCAGGCATTTGGCAGGTTTAAAAGCCAGTTTTTATTTAGTCCACTTTAAGTGTTGGAGGGTCTGTGAGTCCCAACTGTTTCACATCAGAGCAGGAAAACAACTTGAGCCCAGCCAAGACCACATCGGGGACTGCCAGCCTCTTCATGTGCCAAACATAAAAGCAACAAGTCCAGATGCTTTGATCCTCACATTGTTGGGTTTCGTCCAGATTTAGGAGAAAAAGGAAGAAGAAAAAGGGAGGGAAAACCAACCACACAAACCCTCACTCGCTCAGTCTGTTAGGACGACATTCATTATAAGTAGAAATCAATCAATAGCACTGTGACCTTCAAACAGAGTAAACCTTTGGAGTTACTTTCTGAGCATGTAATCTAAATTGGGAATTGGAAGTTGGACAGGATCCTAATGCATAAGAAAAACACTGTATAGAGCTTCCATTTTTCTATAAATCTGAAGAAAGCTACCGATGGGGGTTAAAATATTGGGTAAAAACCTGAAAGTGGCTTATTGATTGTATTTCAGTGAGATAAATTAAGAATTTAGTGGGAAAAGATAGCAGCATGTACTCACCCCTCACAGTATAAGATATAATTTTGTATTGTGTTATACTGCAACGAAACCTTGCCACAAATAGCAAGCATTGGAAAGAAGAGACAGCGTTAATGGAGGAAGCATTAGATAGAAAGAACCAAAGAACACCTATGCTGAAGGAGAAGACGGGGATTACAGACAAATTAGGAGTGATGGGAGCTGGGGAAGAATGGTTTTGGCACTACTGGAAGGGGGAGTGGGAAACAGAATAAATAAAATAATAAGTTGGATTTGGGTGGAAAGAAGGGGGAAAGCCCGGGCTTTTGATTACATAGCAGAGAAAGGCAGGTGACACTATACAGCCATCCATACAGTCTGTGGCTTTTTCATTTATTTATTTCATTTATTAAATTGATACCCTGCTTTTCTGCCAAAAACAAATAGCAAAATAAAATGAAATTAGAAACAGATAGAACCACATCCATTACAAAGGAATGATAGCGGCTAACCAGTTAAACCCCAGGTTGATTTTTTAAAATATCGGCCTTACATTAATTGATTATGCCTATGCCTCAGAGGAAGGATATTTCTAAATGAGAGAGATATTGTTTCAGTTCTTCTTGTTTTTGACTTCTCTATATTTTAATGCTATAAGACATTCTGAGTTGTTTTTAGAGAAGGTCATTTCTCATGATCCTCCATCTCCTCTGCCTTCTCTGTTTCAGCAACAACCCAACTTAAATACTAAAGGCATGCCTTAATTTTTAAAAAGGTTTCCTTTGGAAGAACCAGTGGAAGGACAACAGAGGTTGGGCAATCTAGTTTTGCTCCATAAGGAGCTCCAGATGTTGGGAGCACATGTACTTTGTCTTATATCTACAGAGATCCCCAGTATTGTTTGATTCTATGAATTGGAGGAAACTTTTGCTATCTCTACTAAACATTCCCCTCATGGTGGCAGGATTGAGATAAACTGTAATACCACAGACATCCTTGTAAATATGGGTTTTCAGACAGCCCAAGTTATATATGCCTTCATAAGTGTTTTTGTAGCACTTTCCTTCCTTAAACTTTGACTGTTTATTATAGAGGATTAAGTTTTTTGTTAATTAAGAGTGTAAGCATTATTTGTTATTTAAGAGGCTTAATTCTGGAGAACCACAGAGCTGAAATTCTCTTCTGCTGCCACCATTAGTCACTAAGAAAAAGCTTGCTTGAAGAGAAAGGTCTTTGCCTGGCTGCAGAAGGACAGCAAAGATGGGACCAAATTGGCCTTCCATGGGAGGGAGTTCCAAAGATCTTAAAATCCAAAGGTGGTATGAGATGATGAGACTTCCATAATTACATTTTTAGAAATCAAATTCAGTCCTTTTTAAAATTTAACATTTTGTAACATAACATTAATTCAAAATAACTTCTATGAGGCATTTGTGTTTATTTGAACTTTTAAATTACAGATGAAACAGTTGGGTTAGTAACACTTTGTGTGACGCTTAAATGTATGGCTTTCTCAAAAACCAGCTTGATGCCGAAGAATGTGTAACACCCTCTGGCCTTTATTTTTAAGTGGTACAAATGTACGACGCTGTCTCACATCAGACCACATTTGCCCATTGACTCTAGTACTGTCTGCTCTAACTGGCAGCAGCTCTCCAATGTTTCAAGTAAAGGTCTTTCATATGGCCTATTACTGGATCCTTTTAATGAGAGATGCCTTGTCTTGAACCTGAGATGTTCCACATGCAAACCCTATGCTCTTACACTGAGCGACATGTTGTGATGCAGCCATATTAATCTTCTTCAACAAGTACAACAAACACAACAAAAATAAAACACCTTTAAGACTAACAAATGTGTTTCAATGTGAGTTTTCTTTGCAGAGGGGCAAAGCTCCTCAAAAGCAGGAACCTTTCTTCTGGCTGTACCTTTACGTTTTCTGCATACAAGTTGTTCCCAGATTTCCAGCAGGTCAGCAATTCATCCCAGCTAGCCCTAACAACAGTTTCTTCTCTCAGAAGACGGCAGTAGTCGAAAATGGTTCAGTCACTGCAATGCTATGGAACACATCACCTGTAGAATCCACATCTCTCCTGCAGCTAGAAAAAGCAGAGACAATTAATTTGGGGGAAGGCCACTGGCCAACAATCCGACATAGCTACCAGCTGGTTTGTATGAGCCTCAACTTGCAACTCTAAACTCTTCCCATAACAGAATGTACCCTGCAGCTGAGTGGGAAATTTGTGGTCCTCCAGATGTTGCTAGTCTGTGAAACCTATCAACTCTAGCCAGGATAGTGGTGGTGGTTGCAGTTTCTCCGTAACTAGAGACTCAAAGTTTACGTGCCACTGCTCTAGGTAATGTCACAGTGACAGCAACACTGAGGGGGCCTGTCCAGATACTTATAATTGTAAATGTATGACATCCACTGAAGTCACCACCAGCATTTTTATGTTTTATATTTCCTGTGTCATGCTCTCTACTTTTTTTTAATCCTCTGACAATTTCAATGAAAGATCTTTTTTACATTGAAAGATCTTTTTTAAAAAAATTTAATGATTGGGGTCTAAGTAAGGACAGGTCTCTGTAGATATTCCTCACCTCGCAGGGCAGTTAGAAGAATGCCATGACAGTGATTTGTAAAACTTCAAGAAAAATTATTCTACCTTGTAAAACCCAGAGGTCGTCAGTTTGCAGAGTAGTAATGGTTTTGAACATGGACTATCTTTTTAAATCAGTCTTCCTAGAGGTGGACAGATTTGGAGGAACTGTCAATGGGTATCCATCTTGATGGTAGGCCACTGTGTAAGCAGAATGTTGGAATAAATGTCTTTTTGGTCTAAACTAATATGTGTTTATATTATTTGTACGGATGGTTGGAGATACTAGCTAAGGCATTCTGGAAGTTGTAGTCAAAAGGTTTTTGGTTTTTTGGGGGGGGATTTTTTGCTGAACTGTGTGAGAAAGTTATAAAACCATATTGAAAATTTAATCAGTTTGGACAGTTTGAGCTTTGAGGTACAACAATAAAATCTGCGGTAGCGATAGAGTTAGAATAGATGTGCTATGAGTTATTTACAAGTGGCCAGAAGATTATAGTGGAATGGAGATTCCCAGAGTTAACAGCGCTGTAATCTACATAAACATAAAAACGCAAATACTTCAGCTTATGCCAGTCATACAATGGGCAGTAGAAACCTATATTACTGCATTATGGTAGGATTAGTTATATATACTGAAATGTGAATTCTTATAACAACAGAGGAACAGTCTTCTGTGTATTTGTACCTTTGGCTACCCACACAAAACAGATATAAGTTCTGTGGGATTCCACATCAACTTCTCCTATGTGAACTGAGGTCCCAGCATTGACTCTTTGTTTCTTCCAACCTTTTGTGTGAACTAGTGGGGTTGTCACACTCTGGCTCCTGTATGATTTATTGGATCAGATGTTATCGGGCATAATAAATCAATCAGCATATTAGAACCTCAGTAAAATTGTGCATGGACATGTCTTCAAAATAAAAATACCACTGAACTCTGTATCAACAGCACAGCCAACAAATATTTCCACTCCTTTATTTATACTTAAATCAATAGGACACAACTAGAATGTACAAATACCCTAATGGAAGTGGTCTGTGGACTGCAGCCAAAGTCAGTTTCTGTGAGGGTAAGGAAAGAGATGGCATTCTGCAATAAAACCTCATGATTGCATGTCACCCTCAATTAGACACAAGGGGAAAAGGAGAAAAATGTACCAACACCAATCCTAATTGAGGCTCATCTACCACATTGTCTACTTATCTTTTAGAAATCCCACATATATTAATGGAATTCCACTGGCAAGAGTTGATCAAAACCACCATCGTGCTTTAATTTTTTTTAAAGGACAAAGTAAGTTAAAACAAATAATGCATAACAAACGCTCACTCAAAGAGCCTTTCTGTCAAATTCTTGGAGATACCCTAACAGTTCTTCAGCATCATTTACAAATGCTTTCCTTTCTCTAAACACAAGAAGCATCCTTTATATAAACAACAGCTTTCCTCTTTAGAAGTCCAAGGAGCTGGGAAAGCCACTCAGCTGAAAACAGAATTAATCAGTAGCAGATTTTGTTTTAGCCTAATGCTTTTAGTTTACTGGCGGATAGTCTTCTTTTGTCGGGGCTTCTGGACAAAAATCCTTATCAAAAGATCTCTGTCATGGGATGAAGTTTGTGCTTGAGATGGACTCATCAGCTTGTGTCCAGTCGATCTCAGTTTTGTGTGTGTCCTATTCACAAGTCCTTTTTTCCCCATTTCTGCATCATTTCTGCAATTTTTATAATTACATCTGCACACAAAAATTGGACAGAGCTACTTACTTCAATATGTCCTTTCAAATGTCTTTTCTTGCAAATTACACATTCTTATATTAACGCATCTCAGTTTGTTTCCCTTAAACAAAGTTTCATTTTAACTTTTTAGCGAGAAAGGATAAAGATCTGCACATTAGTCTTAAGTGTGTTTCAGGTTAGTCTGAATTCACAAAGATGTTATCCTTCAAGCACCCCTGGTTTCTGCTTATGCTACAAGCGATACATTCAAGGTTAGGGGTTACCAAAACACCTTCTTGTAGAAATTCCCCGGGATCTTACCGCTTTGGAAAAGGTGCTGCATCAAAGGCTATGACTATACTAGTAAACCGAATTGGAGTGATTTGGCTTTGCTGTGGCTTGATTTGATCACACAGAGACCATATATTCTTTCAGCACCAGCACTATCACTGCCCTCTCAATCCAATGAGGTTGGATCTGCCCCATAGCCCCCCCACTTCCTTTGATCTTCCTCTCTGCTGATCCCCAACTCTCTTTTTATCGTTTATCCTAAAGGCAATGGGCTGTTTAAAGTGTTGCACAGTGTTCGTGGAAAGAACACTTTTCCAAAGTTCTCAGTAACATTCAAATACACACACACTTACCATGGAAACACATTAGTCTGCTGTGGTTCATCAGAACTGTTTCAAATTTTAAATTCTTTAGTAATTTTTATTACTACCTGTTTTATCTATTGTTGTAAACTGCCCGGAATAGTGCTTCACACTAATGGGTAAGTAAGTAAGTAAGTAAGTAAGTAAGTAAGTAAGTAAGTAAGTAAGTAAATAAATAAATAAATAAATAAATAAATAAATAAATAAATAAATAAATAAATAAATAAATAAATAAATAAATAAATTCCACTTCAGAGATTTCACACAAATTACTTCTAGGCCTTAATCCTCAGGCTACACTTAATTGTGCAAAATTTCTCACAGCTGCATTCAAGATACATAAAGGTTTAATGGGTACTGATTTTAAGCTATCACTTTCCTTTATCTCTTTTGCCCTTTGCATTAGTGTTGTGACTGAAAGGATCTACTTGCAAGTGAACATGTACAGGATTTTGTTGCATGTCTCACTAAAGTCACTTTCAGATTCATTAATAATTTGGCATAATCAGTTACAACTGTCAGTATTTTGGGAGTTGTAGTTTTAAAAAAAGATAACCTTCTTCTCATTTCTGCTCTTGACTGGATTGTAATTGACTTTCTTCTCACCCCTGCAATTTGAGACCATCTTCATCTAGAGATGCCGTCTTTCTATATTGCATACCAATCATTCACTATGATAGCAGTGCTATACAAATCCAGTAGCAAAAGGCTTCTTCAGCTAACTATAATCATAGTAAGGAGCATTCCACTTTTATGCTGGCTGGATAGCTCAGCCGTAGTTTGATTCTCTACTATGCCTCCTCGGAGATGAACCAGTCTGTACAGATGTGGGCAAGCTGCAGAGTCCCAGGATAAAGGGAATGGTAAAGTACTCCTGAGTACTGTCTAGAAAACTCTAGAAAAGGTCACCATAAGTAGGAATTGACTTGATGGCACACAATTATTTCAAGTAAGCCACATAATCATTTCAGTTCTTTTTTTTTTGTCTACATACACTTTCACTTTTCAAAATGAATGATACTAGTATACCAGCAGAATGTTTTGTATTGTGACAAAACAACTAATATTTGAGTGTGACTACAACGCGGGGAAAACCCAGTTTGGTTTGAAGTTTTTCAAATCAGGTGCCTGTTGGTTTCCACAGGTGGAATTGCTCTAGCAGTCCAAATGAATATCATGTTGCAGGAGCCTGCAGGGGCAAAGGCAGAAAGCTGTGAACTGAGACTGGCAATTTCATCCTGAACCACTCCTGCCCCTTCAAGTCTTTTTTTTAAATTATTTTTCTAAGTGGCATAGCACTAATCTGACGCAGCACTAACTTTGCAAAGCTTTTTTTAAAAAAATGTTTGGAGACAACAGACATTGGTTTGAAATCAACTGAGAGCCCTGTGACCAATGTTTTGCATCAGATCAGGTAATCACACATGGCAGAAAGTAAGGGAAAGTGATTCCCGCTGAATTGGATCAAAATAAACCATCCCATCAGTTAAACAAAAAATACATATAATTCCCCCTGAAAAAGATGAGGTTTCCCTGTACTTACAGTGGAACCTCTACTTACGGAATTAATCTGTATTGGAACGGTGGCTGCAGGTCGAAAAGTCTGTAGGTCGAGTCTCTATTGACCTACAATGCATTAAAAACTGATTAATCCCGTAACCGGTCATTTTTGTTCCATTTTTGTTCCATTTTGGTTTTTTTCTGGTCTGTAGGTCCATTCTCAGACTGCAAGTTGAACCTAAATTTTGCAGCCAGAGAAGTCCGTAACTTGAAAAGACTGTAAGTCAAGCCGTCTGTAAGTCGAGGGTCCACTGTATCTTTATGTCATGAAGCTGCCAGTTTTTAATTAGAATCAAGCTGTTCAACCACAAAATAATACTAAGCAGAGGAAGCCCAACAGAATATAGGCACATACACCCTTATGAGTTACTTTTTAAGCACACTCTGTACTATGCTTTGCTGCCTGTAAGAGTGCTTTCATCACATACAAACATACACAAAAAACATTTTGAACTACTGATCACATATATAATGTTATGTATGGGCAGTGGAATATCTACCAGAAAGAAGCAGGGAACATCAACTGAGTTAGAACCGTCATTTCCTAAACCTGTACAGGTTTTAATACAATGGTTTCAATGTTTTAATTTTGTATTTTAAACTGATTTTAAATCATTTTAAACATCATAAGTTTTAAAATTGTTTTATCCACCTCTGCAACCCCCCCCCCTGAGATTGTGTGAAATACATTGGGCTATCAATATTTAAAATAAAATAAAATAAAATAAAATAACCTGGTTCAATTTCCCCATTCCCCTGGCATATCTCAAGTTATAATATCTCAGCATTGGTACCACTACCACTGAGCACTGCTGCCATGAATGGTTGGGGATTCTGAACATTATAGTTGAAGAAGTTACTTTTCCAAGCTATGTAGTTATGCAGACATCAGCTGCTGCCTATGGAGTACCTCCTCAGGCAGATTTCCTCTCAGGCAGATTTCCTGTCAGTCTACGGAGAGGGAGGTTCATAGCATCCTGAGATGTACAGCATTACACCCTTAATGTATTTTCGATTTAATTGTATGAACTGAATTCCAAAAATGCAAAGCATGGATAAGAATGTTGATCATTGTTCATTACCTTTCCCTAGTCAAGACCAGCCCAAAATATATTGCTGCCTGAGGCAAAGTAGCAAGTGTCATCCCGCCAGAAAGTTAAAAATACAGCATAACTAAGGTCAATCAAAGTTGCTTTGGCAACTTTTGCAATCTGCGCAAACACTTCTGTCTGGCAATGAAAATGCGGTAATAATAAATTAATATCAATTTGCTAGAAGTGGGAAATTTACTTTTCATACTACAACTCCCAGAACATTCCAGCAACCATAAACCCTGGCTATGCTGGCTGGGATAGTCTCAGAATTCGAATGCAAAAAAGAGTAGCTTTCGCCCCCTCTACAATTTTTAGTGTTTTCATACCCAAAACTTTCTGCCTGGCTTAGGATTAATCAACATCACTTTGCATTCATTCTAGAGCATTCTGTTCCATTGTCCAGAATGCTCCTGGTCAGCCATACCAGTGTGTATGCCACACAGTGGCATAAACAGCAGCTGCTAGTTAAGTTACTGCTTTTATCTTACGATGTATGTCAGTAATGCTCTTTATATATTAGTGTCTATCCAATTTTTCTTATAAACAAAAGAACTCCTCACACAACTGCATGAGATAAAGTATTTAACATGACTTTCTAAGCAATAAAAACTTAAGTACCACAGTATAAGACCACACATGCATCCATTTAGGTCCCTAGGCACTTGTCTATAGGAAATGGTAGCTTACCTGCTTTCTAAAAGTTGGCAACATTAGACTCTAGTTGATTTCCCGTAAAACTGGGATCATGAAAACAAGTGTCAATCCACTTTGCTCTCAGAGCACCAGTTTTTAGTCTATGTCTCACTGAAGTGGTAAAACTGAGACTGAGCAGTACAGTGAGACAGAAGATGAGAGATTTTAAGCTTGCTTCGTTGAATGCTGTTCCTATTGAACAGCAAAGGACTTTTAGGTTAGTCTGACATCTTCTGTGACACCTGATTTTCCATGCATGTGATTTATTTTTATTTTCAATCAGATGAGTGTTCAGTCTACAAGCCCTCGCCTGGCATGTGAAACAGTACAACTGAAACTGTAGGGAGTTTTAAATCACCCTCAGTTGAAGGCTTCTTTCCTCACATTGGGTGGAAATCTCTTCCGCCATTTTCTCTTTGGCCTGTGGAGAAAGAAAGGGAGTTGGGGCAGTAGGGCGTAAATCCTTCAGTTGCTCCATATTTTAGCTACTGGACGTTCAAGCTACTATTGAATCTTCCTCATCCAGGTATTGATAGGTGAGTAGGTCATTCCTACCAGCTTCTCTTAGGCCTCACTTTGCAGTCCATGATGCCTATAATGGCCACCATTTGCTCCCCACATAAGTTCGTACAGATTTCATGTTAAGATCCATTACTATTTGCTCCAGCTGATCCATGTTTTGAAATATATATAAGTGCTAATTTCAGCTAAGAACTCAGTTTCATTTGCTTGTGGCTTTTATTGCTGGAGGTGTGTTGGAGGGAGCGGGGACCATCCCTTGTGGTTTCATCATGAAATGCAAACTATATGTTAGCTTTGGCTAGACACAGAGAGTGAAGACTTTGTTTAAAGTTTCATTTTTCATCAGATGTGGCCCAGAGAGAAGGAATAGAGACAACCACATGGGAGGTTTTATGCTCAGCCCACCAATTAGTCATAGAATGGAGAAACGTGTACATTAATCTACAGGAACAGCTTTTAGTTGTTTAATTGACTTAATCAGTAGACAAAAGTTTACAGTCCTACTTAGTACTAATTTCAGAAAATTGCCTAATTATATTCTTTGGTTTCCTTCACCCACTAACTTTGCTGGATAAACCACAAGGACCCCCTGAAAGCCTGACATAGTCTAGAATAGGAGCTGGCATCTGGTTATAGCAGGCGATGAGATAGCATGCCCCCTAGTGGTCATGAAAAGGTTTCATAAATGATGATGAAGAAAATTGGAGACTGAGATAACACAGTGGTGCTTAGAACAAACGGCCAGTCAAGCTGAAGTTTGAGGTGAAAAGTGTAGTAATAGAATATATTATAATTTTCAGAATTATTCATAGGAATGCTAATTTTTCTCTCTCCCTTCAGTAGAAGGTGAACCTTTTTCTGGCATAGAAATCAGAGGTAAGAAAAATAAAGCTCTACTCGCTATGTTTATATCTTCAAGGCTGATGTTCATCCAGCAGGAGCAAGGCTGATAGCCGAATGCTGAATTATACCCTCCACAGACTTTGTTGTTAGAAGTCACTCTTTCTTCAGGGCTAAAATATGTCTGACTGTCATGGGTTTTGCTGTAGCTTGCAAGTTAGCTTGCTTTGTTTTCTGATTGGTCATCAGGACTTCATATACAAGCTCCGTTTGCCTTCCGATTGCTCTCACACTGGAGAGAATTGCACCCCTAAAGCATTAAGAAATGTCCATGTTTTAATGATGTGAAGGCACTCCAAGGACCTCAGTGAAGCCTGAGCAACCTTTAGCTTTAAGGCTGCTTGGTCACATATTTATGAGAATTTTTTATGGCAATTCAAAGGCATGTCACTTTAAAAAGTAACTAGCAAATGTGAACAAATATAAAACCTTCTCCTAATGCAGGGATAAGCTACTGTATTGTTCCAGATATTTTTGGACTGAAGCTTGCATAGGCCAGAATCCTATTATGCAACTCTAAGCTGCACAACTGTGATTATGTCATCAGCCACGGCCGTTTCGGGGAATTAAAAACTTCTGGGGCCAGAGGGTTGTGATTTTTGCCATTCAGTAGTTCACTCTCTCATTCTGAAGCTCCCAAAGCTTTCCCAAGAATGAAAGGGATCTCTGGGGATCCTCAGAACTAGGGAGCAGAATAACAAGCCATTAATTCTTCCAAATGGCTGTGTGCTGAGCACAGGATCCCAGTTCCAGGGTGCAAAGTACCCGTATTTTTCGCACCATAAGACACACTTTTTCCCCACAAAACAGGGGAGTGGAAAGTCTGTGCGTCTTATGGAGCGCAGAAAACAGATTATATTTTCCTGTTTTCTTCTCCTAAAAATTGGTGCGTCTTATGGAAAGGTGCGTCTTATGGAGCGAAAAATACGGTAGCTCAATAAAGTTCCAGCCATAATCTTTCTACACTGACAAGGCTGATGGGAGGTAAGAACATCCATTGTTGTTGTTTAATTTTATATTGGAAGCTGCCTAGAGTGGTCCATCAGTCCAGATAGGCGGGGTATAAATCAAATAAATAAATAAATAAATAAATAAATAAATAAATAAATAATAAATCCATGGACTGTTCTGTACATAGAAGCCCAAAGACCTTCTTTCAATGTTTGAAAACAGACATAAGCTTCCATCTCCCCTGAAATTTGAAGAAGAAGAAAAAAAACAGCAATCAAAAACACAGCCAATTATTTCCCTCTTACCTTGAATCAGCCTACAGTATTGGCTCTGGGATAAATCCTACTTTTTTTTTCCTTCGGGAGGGGAGGGAGAGAGAAAAGTGAGCAAGAGATTAGAAATATGTTCTCCCCTCTTTATTGCATTACATGGAAACACAGACTCACCCAGCAAACTTAATTGGTAACAGGTCCAGAACTGACAAAATTACGTGCTCCTTCACACGACATATAATGAACTTCTGGAATTCATCACCACAGGATGCTGCAAGGGCTATGAGCTTAGTTCACTTTTAGACAAGATTAAACAAATTAATAAGTCTATCAACAGCAATTAGCAATGCTAGCCAAATGGAATGTCCATGTCTGGGTAAAGTGTAGATCTGAATACGAATGACTGAGAACAAACAATGAAGCCATCAGCATCACGAACTGCTTTTCTCCTCAGAAAGGAGCATCTGGCTGCTTAAGTGGGCACTGGGTTAACTGGAGCCTCAGTCTGATGTAGAAGGAATATTCTTACATTTTCAAAAGAATTAGACCATTAGACATGTTTGGATTAATGCTTGAACTGGTTCAATAGTTTTGTGTAGAGTGTGTGTGTGTGTCCGTTTGGTAGCTGATGCCAATAGCACATCTATTCATGATGGCCTTTACTTTGCACAAATGTAAATGGACTAGTGAAGTGCTAGTGAACTGACTTACAGGAACCTCTGGAGTTAATCACCCACAGGCCCTGCTAGGGTTCCAAGCAATTTCCTAACTATGAATCAACCTGCAGACAACAAATCACACACTGGAGAAGGAAGCCAAATAAAACAAACCATCACATATAGCTTGTGTAGAGCCATTTACGGAAAAGGCCTTTGTTTCGCTCTGCCAAAATAGCACAGTGATGAAAGTACAGAAAGATACTTTCTTTCTATAGTCTCTCAAACCACATCTGTAAGTGGTGTGACATTTAAGACTGACAGAGTTCAAAGAAATGAATGGAAAGCAACATATAACTTGCAAAGAGACATTATCTTACTTGAAAGAAATACTCATCTTTTCAGTATGTTGCCGAATCTTCTGGGTGGAGGGGAAGATACAGTAATGACAAGCCGGGAAGAAAGGACTTGCTTTCAATCAGATTCAGACTCTGAAAACATCAGCTCCTCCATAAAATCCTACCATCACTGGGGAGCCTGGTATTCTTATTAGATAAATATTTTAATTGCCTTTATGACGGCTGAAGATCAATGATGGCCTGAAGACTGAGACAGAGAGGATCAGGAGCAGTTATGGCATGTAGGTGTGTGCCCACTCTAAGTAACAGAAATGTGGACAAGATGGTCTCTATTTTAACATTCATTACTTCAATAAACCAGACAGATGATCATAGGAAAATGACACCTCATCTTATTCTGTCTTTAATATAGTGATAATAATGCTGGCCAACTGGCTAGGTTTGTGGTAAGAACTTCTGAGATGACGGCTGTAAACTGAACAATTGAAATGCTATCTGCTGTCCTTAAGCAGTTGGTGGAATGAACCACAACACACTGTGGTTTAGTCCTCTCTTTACCTGGTTCCTTGGTTGTCTATTTACGGTGCTGGTGATTAGGAACTATATTCCATTTTCATTTTTCTACCGTGCTCTGGAATACTTCACGTTGTGGGAAAATTAGAATAGTGTATGGTCTCGTAACTGTCGTTAGAGAAGACCACCAGTTTGGGAAGGACTGTACAAGTATGTGGGGGCAAGAGTTAATCCATTCCAGGTCACCTTCTAGGAAAGATGTACTGTATTATAGAGTCAGGTTTGTATTATTAACATTTGAAAAATTATTATCAAGTCTTGTAAAATGTATTCACGAAGGCTTTCACGGCCGGGATCTAATGGTTGTTGTGGGTTTTTCAGGTTTTTTGGCCGTGTTTTGAAGGTTGTTCTTCCTAACGTTTCACCAGTCTCTGTGACCGGCATCTTCAGCACTGCTACTCCTGTCTTCTCAAGATGCCGGCCACAGAGACTGGTGAAACGTTAGGAAGAACAACCTTCAAAACACGGCCAAAGAGCCTGAAAAACCCACAACAACCATGTTGTAAAATGCATGGAGATTTTTGTTGAGTGGAAATCTTTGCTGAAAGGGTAGTGCTTCAAAATGTTTTTCTCTATATCACTCATCATTACATTTGCTGAGTTTGCCTTACTATTGTTAATGTTTGAGTTCTGTTGTGTGTTTTTTAATGCTGGTTTTGACATTTAGAGCCATTAATGGTTTCACTCTTGCATGTCTGAGGCTGTCCATTTCTCCACATTTGTGGAAAAAAGGTCTCTGAGGGGGACTTACTAGACACCTGCCTATCCGTCAAGTGAGCAGCAGGGCCTTCTTACTCATGGCACACAGCTTTAGTTTCCCAGCTACAAAGGCTTCTTCCCTGTAGCAGATAATGACAATTTGTGCATCCTTTCCAAGTTGCAAATAAGGAGCTGGGCAGATCTTGCAGGGTCTTGCCTCTGTAGAATTGAGCCTTCCTCCATCTTGCTCAACCTAGGGCATTTTAAGTTGGTTGGCAGAGATGTGATGGCTGATAAGAAATGAAGCCATACTAAGTTGAATGTACCGGTAAATGGTTGAAAAATTAACAAGAAAGTTAAGAAGAAAACAACTAGTTTGTGAGGTGAATGTCTATATTTGTCATCTCTATCTTTATGGGAAGGTTTCATTCTAGGCAACCTTTGTGGAGAACAGTTCTATTAAAAGCATATCCTCTTCTGTTTCATTTCTCCAAACTAATATTCTTCTGCATACATACTGAACTCTTTCATTTTATCCATGAGTGACTATTTCATGGTCCTACTGGCTGGCACAGATCATAAAGCTGCCCTTATGATAAAGAAGCAAGTGAGAAACTGCAAGAAGGGATAAAATTATTAGTAAAGTCCTCATGTAGTGCAGAAACATGAAACTCTTTGACTTCTCAGGAGCTAGATGGGAAGCTTCTGACTGCCCTAGACTTCAAGCAAATTGCTGAAGTAGCACTGGAACCCTAGTGGCTATGTTTCCAGGCTAGCTTAAGGATGAAGATGTAGAGTGCAAAGAGCATTTGTTTTCAACTGCTTCCTTTCTGCTATTTGGGTAACGAGGTGGGTGGTGCTTGGCTCTTTTTGAACTTTTTGTGCATTTCTCGAAATCCCCAATTGGCATAAAATAATAAACTGGTCAAGTTCTAGAAATCAGATTGAGGGATACGTGCCTCAAATTTGTTTTTCTGGATTGCAAGGAAAGAACGTTCAGCAAGTCCCTCACTGCAGTATACAGCTTTCAGTTTGCTGGAAATATGGCAGCCAGGATAAATAGCCCAATTGTTCTGCAGCACTACGTTATTGTGGTTCGGGCCTACCTAGCAGACACCTCCCGCTTTTTCTCCTTTCTTCTTCTTCTCCAGGATATTTGAAGCCATAGAAGCTCTGCTCCCTTCACAACTGGAAATAGTCCAGGGGAGGAGGGTGATAATTCATTACAATCAGAGAAAGTGCTTTTCTTCAGCCTGAATATTCCCCCTCAGGGGACTCTTTTAGCTTCCAGAGGTCAGAACCCTGAAAAGCTTAGCATATCTTTAACAAGAGAAGGGAATTAAAGCCGGGCCAATTGCACACAGATTGTTTGGAATCCTTTCCCTCACTTATCCACACCTGCAACGAACATTTTCAGCCCTGACTTAAACAAAAAAGTCTAAAAAACACCCTGGTTTTTTTTTCTGTACAAATGAGGACAGTTCCTGAATAAGCCAGAATCTCAGCCTTGCCTGTGGGTGGCCCCATTTCACCATCCTACTGGTATCCAGGAGCGTCTATGTGTGGTTATTGAGTTCTAATAATACAGTCCATGAGGTAACGTAGCCTGTGTCTTGCCTTTTAAGAATGGACAGCCGCCAAGAAAGAAAGACAGAAATGTAGTTCTTCTGAATGACCACAAGAGAGCAATAAGAAACAAAAACTGAGGATGTCGCTCAATTTCCCTTTGCATGTTGTGGAGAATCCTCTTGAGAAGAAAAAGCCAAATGTGGACAAGCTGGGAAGAAAGGCCATCCTGCTTTAAACAGGGATGGCTTGCCTTAAATCAAATTCAGGCAAAGAAAACAATCCCTTACTGATAAAAATCCTACAGTCAGTTGGGATTCTGGTTTTCCCATTACACAAGTATCTTTATTTCTCTGTTTATTTTTAGTAATTATTTTCCGATGGAAGAGATGGGAGAGAGAGAGAGACGGAGAGAGTGATTAATTATACAAATAATGGCTGGTTCTCTGTGTTAACAGGCATAAAATATTGTCCTGCTGAGCAAAACTAGGGAACTTTGTTCAGGACCTTTGACTCAATGTCAAAGACGGTTTAATGAGGGCTAGTGGAGGAAGGGAAAGGGAATGCTTGTGCTACCACAGTTCTACTCCTAAGGGGAAACAGACAGCATGTGAACGGAGGCAGTCATGAAAATCCCAGTCCTCCTTTAATTTGGGGGGTGGGGGTGGCATGTCTTCTTACCATTCCCCAGCATGCCATAGAAATGGCCATCTGCTACCACTCTCAGCTATCACTTCTGGATAAATGGTTGTTATCTTTTGCTGCGTACATTGAGCTGTGTCTCCCTTTAGGTAGAAAGCTAGACAGCCCTGGTAAAAGAAGAAATGGATTTTGTGAGCTGCAAAGGTTGGAAACAGAAAGTGAGGAACACAACATACAGAGAAGCAAACCCCACATGTTTCTTTACAGAAAGGTGGTCCTTTTAACACAAATTATAGACTCACAGAATCATGAAGTTGGAAAGGGCTGATAAGGCGATTGAGTCGAACCCCCTGCTCAAAACAATTTGTGGTATTACAATGCAACATTTTCTCCTGAATTTAAATCATTTTTGTCAACTAATAAATGATTGGTAGTGCTTGGATAGCTTGAGATGCATATATTTCTTCTAGGAATATCCTTGTAAGATGACACCGAGTGACCTGGTTAACCCACTGAATTCTCCTGTGTACCGCAAGCTTGAGCAGCAATTAAGCACACTTTCAATAATCCAGAAACAATATTTCTTTATTTAAAAAGATTTTGACACTCCTTGTTCATTTCAGAAAATGGTTCCAGGTACATCACAAACAGCATTTAAAACAATATAGAAACTTCTGTTTAGCATATGAGTCTAATAAGAATATTTTTTTAAAAGATTACCACCAGCA
This sequence comes from Pogona vitticeps, assembly GCF_051106095.1. NCBI lineage: Eukaryota > Metazoa > Chordata > Lepidosauria > Squamata > Agamidae > Pogona > Pogona vitticeps. Next base: position 18,441,861 of record NC_135785.1, on the reverse strand, counting down.
ACACTAAAATAATAAATGCAACCTAAAAAACAATGATATGTGGAGAGAACATTCCAAAATAGGGAAGCCAATTCCTTGGCCCCCACCTTCCTCTTGAGATACCAGAGAGGACTTCTGAAGGTAAACTTAGCGCATGGGCAAGTTTGTATGGAAGCTGGCATTCTTTTGCATTGTCAGGTTCAAAATCATTCATAGATTAATACAGTACTGGCTTATTTATGTGCACTAGTTTACTGTTGACAGGTATCTCTTGTGGTAACATTTGTTTTGCTTTGCTTTGCTTTTGTATTTTTGTGTTTGTGTTTTGTGTTTGCTTGGCAAGCAGAAGGGCTTGGCGATGTGGAATTCTTAGATGTACATAAAATAAAAGCCATTTCTGTGTGAGCTCAGTGGTTCAGCCAGGCCTATCCCCTTCAAAAACATTGCCAGACAGTGTTAATGATACAGAAACCAACTCATAAAAGACAGGTCACATACTGAAAATACACATTCAAAGGCAGCAGTTTGCTTATGCGGTCCGTGGCTTTCATACTTTTACTGATTATGTAAAAACAAAAACCCAGCCAGATGTGGAGAGAGCAATGGAAAAATACACATGGCAAAGAAGAATCCTAAAGTAAGATGCCCAAACACTTAACTTGAAGTGACCTGATTTTGAGATAGACCTTTTGCCTGATCCATTAAGGTTCTTCGTACGCTCTTATTGAGCTTGGCTAGGTTGCTAACATTACTCAGATTTTGCAAGAGCAAAGAGATTTGGTTGCTTACTCATGAGGATCATAGTGCAAGGCAAAAATCAGTTTAAAAACTGTCAAATAAATAGTTTTGGAGGAGAAATAACCAAGGAAGGTGTTCCACCTGCATGGCTTGCTTGGAAGCAACCAGGAATATCTCATTGGCCTCTGCTGAAAACCAAATGGCTTGCCTGGATGGATCTTGGCCTTATCTAACCATATATCAATGCAGTACAGTTGCTGGAGTAAATAACAGACCACAGTCCAACTTGGTGTTGATCGGAGCAGCTCATCCAAGAATGGTAGGATGATATATCCCCCCTCAGGTGTTCCCAGTGGCTAGGTCTCCTAATTTCTTGTTTAATACTCTGAGTTTCTCATCCATGAAGCTAATTGGGCCAGTTACTTTAGTGATCTGTTTTGAAGAATGGGGGAGGGGATGCATGTTTGTGCTGGGGGGTGGAGAAATATGTGAAGCTTGTCAGTTGTTTTGGATGGCAACTCCTATCAGCCCCAACCAACATGGCCAATGGTCAAATGAGATGGAAACTGCAGCCCAAAGCATCTTTTCCCAGGGATGTTGGCAAGTCTTTGAGTCTGAGCCCCAAGTCTTTGGTCCCAGTCCCGAGTCCCAAGTCCTTATTAAAAACAAGCTTTTTTTTCTCCAGAAGGTGCAACTTAAATCTGACTTGACAGCAAGTTCCACAACTACAGTCCCCATTCTTCTCTTTCCCCCTTGAAAAAGGCCAGTGCATTTTTTTTTATTATATGGATTGTTTCCAACAGGCAGATCTTCTGTTCTTAGAACCCCATACTCTTACCCATCTGGACTGGGCTCTAACTTTTGATAACAATTGTTCAAAAACAACGTTAGAAACTATATTTATCTGCCATATTTTTTTCATTATGGGAATAAAGGTTGCATACATATAGTCCTCAAGTGTCTGCCTGTCCAAGTTCTATTCTAATGGACATCAGCTTCAATTCACTAAGACTGCTGTATACGCCTTCAACACACTATACAATGGAGTGCTCAAAGGCCAACATACGGATGAAGATGGACTGCCTGACTGCCTTCCTTCCAATTTTTGGTCCTTTGGCCACAGCATCATTTGGGTGGTACCTGGATGCAAGTGGAAAGGTGGAAATGGGCTGTTGAAATTTGAGTTCAGCCAGCATTGGGTATATACAAATGGAGCAAACCTGCATGTAGTTATTGCTTTTGTATAACTTATTCTGTTGTTGCTACTCATGAGGTAAGCCAAGATGCTATTTAATGCACTGATGATCAATAAGACCCATTTGATTCTTGCAAATCCTGCATGAACCTTGACCACAGGCATGGTTCTGAATATTCAAGCCTATCTCGATCCCTTTAAGGTGAGAGAGAGCAGCTTGTAGCCCTCCAGATGTTGTTTTCCTTCAGGTCCCAATGGCCCTGGCCAACACAGCCAACGGTGAGGAAGTAGGGGAACTGAGGTAAAATAGTATCTGGAAAACCACAGATTGCTCATCCTTGTTTAAAGGCTAGGGATTGTTGCCCCACTTAGTTGGACAAGAAAATCCATTTAACACAACATAAAATGATATGTAATGTTTCCTTCATGCCATAATACCTTTAAAAGAAAAATAACACTCCTATCTGCTAAGGGTTGGTGCTGGGGTCCATGATTCAACAACATTAATCCACATGATTTAGGAGTAATTAGGGATAGCACCTTTTCAGAAGGATGGGTTGTGTTTGCATAGTCTTGTCAATATGTTTCTAAATTACAAAAATTACTATATTTACTTTATGGTAAATATGGACTCTAGAAGATCTTAATACAGCAGTGCTTTTAAGAACTACACCTTCAACTCTCCGCCATGCCTTTTTATTATTTTAATTATTTTATTTATTGTTATTGTTGCACTTTGATCTAAGTTGTTACCCTTTTTTTCTGTTGTCATTTTCTAATACTGGGATCTGTAAATCATCCAGGGCGGTATAAAAATCGAATAAATAAATAAATAAAAATAAATATTTAACTTGAAAGAATACAAATAAATGGATTCTTAGGGTTTTTGTGATTTCAAAGAAACCCATAGATCAATGTAGCCAAAAAATATGTGATAAACATTTGCACAAATCTTTTCTTACGAAGACCTATTTCACTTTATCTTGCAAAGTTTCAAAAAATAACTTTTCCAAGCTGTGGAAGGAGAAGCCTTGTGAACAGAACTGTCTCTTCACACTTAGCCACTTCTTGTTTTGTCTGGTTCTCTATGTTTGTAGTAATCAGAATACTCCCATAAAAGTATAAAGAACCAAAATGAAAGTTGAGAGCCTTAGGATGCCTATGGCCCAAGTCTCTTGTTGAAGCCAGATTTTTTTAATATTTGTGATCATGAGTTTGTTAAATATGTGCAGCCAGGGCTATACATCCAGTCAATTGGTTCTATCCGAGAAGGGATTGTCTACAACAAAACAATGTGGGCAGGCAGTTTTCATGGAATACTTTCTCATGCATAAGGCCCTGAGAGTCAACCAAGAAGTTATCTCATTTCTTAAAAATGCTGTCACTGGCTATCAGATAAGAGACTATACAATGCATATCCAAAGAGTGGGTTTTCTTTGCCTGGAAGCAGCCTGGGATCGCGGGGGAGGGAGATGACGGGTCGGGAAGACTCTTGAATTAGAAGTCTTGTCCCCTGTACTTATTGACCTTCAGTGAGAGGTGACAACTGAAACTCCCTTTGCACATTAATTTTGTGTGCATGGAAACCTTAGCTATTGGTTCTCAAGGCCAGTCAATTCCAGGCCTTTCCAATGCAATAAAAGTCATTTTAGAAACAACAAACAAACACCCATATGGCCCTGTGTGCTTTTGTTTTAGGCGCCCCACTGCTGAGACATTCTGGCTCCAGGAATGTGAGCAGTTTCCTATTATTTGGCTTCAAGTTGAAACAACAGCCCCCAACTTTTGCTTGGATGAAATCGAAAGGTGACTACCAGGATGGAGGGTGAACTGTGGGCAGCCTTAAACCCATGAAATCTAATGGGTTAATGGTATTCTTCTAATACCAAAGTGTATAATGTGGGAACTTTGTTAAAGAAAGAAGAAAATGGGTTTAGGGGAAGTAGCTCTGTGTCATTATATGCCTGTGGTCATTTGACAGCCATCGTTTTCTGCAGAGGCACAATCAGAATATTCTCACAAAGACTTTTGATGAGAACAAATCATTCTAAAGGATTTGGTCGGTTCTGATTCAATTGTAACAATAATCCATCTGCTATATTGTTCACCTTTGCAAGCTTTTCCTTCAAAACCGGAAGGGAACTCCAGGAATAGACACTCGGGTATTTCCTGACTGGAAATTCCACTAAAAAAAATGGATTTTATATGCAGGGATTCTCCTGTTTTCTAACCTCATAATGAGTTTTCTCACAGGATAAGAATCCAAGCCTTCTGTATTTCAACTCTGGATTGAAATGCAGGAAGGCATAGTTTGAGCAGAGCCCTAATACAAGATACTTTGAAAGCCCACCCACATGCTGCAGGAGAAGCTTTGCGACATCACAACACCGTGCTTGAATTCTGGGTTCCACTTTGGATGTCCTCAGTTCAGCATATATAACATATAAAGAAAATGTGACATAGGGAGGTGTAACATTTAAGCTATCTTGGTACTTTCATTCATAAAGCCAGGCTGTAATATTTGGTGTTGTTTTTAATTTCAGAAAGCATTTGATGATCAAAATCATATAATAAAACAAAGGACAAGAACTTTTTAAAAATGTTCTGGGGGGTTAGACCAAAGCCTACCTAGTCCCACATACTGCCCTTGAATTGGCCAAATCAAATGGCCATGGAAGCCAATGACCAGTTCACTCTCACTCAAGTTAATCATCATGTCTTGATTCTGTTGATAGCTGAAGCAAATTCAGGTAAACTGAACACATGAATATTACGCTGTTCTGTTGTGGAATGCCTGATTTGGAATTCAACATGACATTTATGCAGTCAGAGTCATCAATAGTCAAAGTGATTGTACTTTTAGCAAGGAATGTCAAGCTTTGCTGAAAGTAAACATAAAATTCAGGATAACCCAACTGTTTAAATTTGCCTTTTCTCATTCTGAAATGAGAATTTTAAACTCTTTAAATGTGAAATATGATTTGGCCACAGTTGTATGGTTAGGCATAAAGGAAGTCACAGGCTTGAATTATTAGGAGGTGAGCAGAGCTGTAGAAGATAGGACATTCCGGAGATTGCTCATTTATAGGGTTACCATAAGTTGGGGGTGACTTTATTTATTTATTTATTTTATTGGACTTATATGCCGCCCATCTAGACATTGTCTACTCTGGGCGGCTCACAACAGATAAAATAAAAACAATTGACATATAAATACAATTTCACAAGAATTTAACAATAAACAGACATGCAAGATGGAGAATCAAAGATAAGTTAAGTGGTGCCCGGAGGGAAGGCCTGCCTAAATAGCCAGGTTTTAAGTTGGCTTTTGAAAATGCCCAGCAGGGGGGCCAAACGGTTCTCGGAGGGGAGGTTGTTCCAAAGACGGGGAGCCACTGCCGAGAAGGCCCGGCTTCTTGTTTTTTTCTTTTTGGACCTCTCTCGGCATTAGGCTCCTCAGCCACTCCTCCTGACTGGAGCAAGTGATACGAGTAGTTCTAGGTGGGAGGAGGTGTTCTGTCAAGTATCAAGGTCCTAAACCATTAAGGGCTTTATATGTGATCACTAAAACTTTGAAATCAATGCGGAGGCAAATGGGAAGCCAATGCAAGGCAGCCAGAGTGGGAGAGATATGTTGATGTTTTCTCATCCCACTAAGAAGTCTGGCAGCCGTGTTATTGAAAATACACAACAACAAAAGAATGCAGGTATTGTCCGCACCTGTTTTTGAACATTACAAAGGAACTCAGGACCATATATGTGCTGTAAATTGGAATGACACAGAACCTGGGACACTGGCAAAAGTGTCTGAAGTTGTAAACTTGCAACTTCAAACCCAGATCAAAATTTAAGATGTCATTACATTTCTAAGAATTTTGGAATACAAGAGCTAATCGACAGTCCAAACTGCCCAGCATCAGTTTCTAACAATGGCCATGTTCTTTCTTCTAGAAAGCACACAAGGAGAGCTTAGATCAACAATTTCCCCAAGAATTGATATTCAGTGGTCTACTGTCTCTGAACATCTAGGGTTTGGTAGTAAACGGGATCCACCATACCATCCTGGACACAAAGGATTGTGTCTAATCTTTTTAAGCTAAATGGGATTGGGCCTGGAAAGTACTTGGATGGGAGACCATCAGATATTTCCAAGAGGAACTAGAGAAGAAATCTGCCTGACATCAAAACCATGGAGACCCTTGTCAAGGAGAATTGAAAAGACTGGGTTAGATAGAGCAACTGAGCACAAAGCAGCTCCTGTGACAATCCTCCATGAAGGAATGCATATCTGTGTACCTTTTTCACAGGAGAGTTATAATTCTAAAAATCCAGCGTAGAAGATGGAAGGATAAGAAAATGTGTAAAACCATGCCAAGCCTAGGGGAAGATTGCTTGTGCTGTTATTGAAGAAAGATCAGGTTAGAATCTCACCTATAAAGTGAAAATGGAGAAGGACATAAAATTGCAAAACTCTTTGCTACATTGGATCAAGGGAGCATGTTCGAAGTTTTCAAAACCGACATGCACTCCTTGGAAAGGACTTGCACTGGTCCCAGTGGATTTTGTTCCAGCTTGGCTCTACGTTTTATTCAAATTACTGTTTGAGCGGGACCAGCGATTGTGCCTGTACCTTTTTATTATACAAGCCAAAGGGCAGGAAAAAACTATATTTTTTTAATGTGCAAAGAATATGTAAATGTATTCAGCTGGCAGAACTCAAATGTTACAATCTACACCAGATGCCAAAAATAAGGTGCTTTGAAGGTCTTTGAAAGAGTCAAGTGATTGAGGAAGAGGGAGGGTTAATTCCTAAGTGAAATATTTTGTACTTTGGAGTTCCTGCATAATGGGGTCTCTATTTCTTTAAACAAGCTTCAGTTCATTACAGAGCTCTAACGAGCGTAATGCCCTGATGCCTTAGAGAGAGAACAAAGTTGATCGCCTGACAGTTGAGTCAAAATTTCTCTTCCCCCCCCCCAACTCAGATTATTAGTTCATTCCACGTGTTTGATCATCTTTAAGTGGTTTCAGAAGTTGGAATTTTCCTCTTCTGATGTTCCTCTGGGCTCAGTACATTATGTTTATAATGACTGTAAACAGATCTTTGGCAAATCTATAAAATTAATGCCTTGGCGCAGCCAAACAAAAATAATCATTGCAACTAGTATTGTAGGCAAAACTGATCTAGGATTGCAAGCTGCAGGCGTAAGCCAGATTTGGGACACAGCAGCTGACAGTCACCTCCTTTCCAAAGTTCATATTAACGGCTGTAACAATAAACAGAGATTAAGAGCCTGTAGTAAAAAGGAGTATTTCATTTCATATTACCAATCATGACATGTTTATTGCACTCCCCCGCAGTTGATTCTGTAACACAATTCAACATTTAGTCCGGTGCTAATGATTTTTCAGCATCTTTAACTTAGTGCACTAGATAATAACTACTCTCAGGTAGTGTTTGTTTTCTAAATGTCAGTTGCTTAGAAAAAAAATAATAATGTGTTGTTTAATCTCTTCAGGGCACTTTTGTCCATGTAGGAAAGGGATTTCCTTAACAGAAACCTAAGCAAAATTAAAGTGAGCAAAGCCTGCAGTAGCTTGTTTCTCAAGATGTTATTTTAAGTGCTAGCTTAAGTATTTGCAGAAAGAGGGGTCAAAAACTCCAGATCCCATGTACGCAGGCCATGATGCCTACAACAACTGACAACTTATTCTAGTAGCATTTTTTTTATAAAAAAAAATCTACCCACAAAATACATATTTACCCATTTGGATTCTACGGGAGAGTTTGAGAATATTATATATTTGACAAAACGTACCTGCAGGGTTTCCCAAATAAATCACAGTTGGAAAAGTTGTCGCTGATTAATTGTGGGCCTGTGCCACAAACTGGCAGCAAGCTTCATTGGGGGAGCTGGTTAGGGATGACATCAGGGTAAAACAAGGTGCCAACTCTTAAGATATTCTCAAACTAAAATGCCACCCTCTCTCAGTGCACCAGGAATGTCACTTGATTTGAAGTGCGACGAAGTCTTCATAAGTAGTTTGACAAGATGTTTTGACCAGAACTTAGAAAACTGTGTGTTAGGCTTCATGCATAGAAATTAACTTTGTTGCCCTTCTGAACTAATGGCAGGAAAAACCGCTTAGAAATTTAACCTTCTAAAAATGAATTTTGGAAGTCATATTGATGTGGGTTTTGCTCATTAAAACATTAGTTTTATGTGCCCTCTGCAGGAGAGACATCTCAGAGCCTCCTCAAAGGAAAGCTTTGAGGCTTCCTGTTGTACACTAGAATTACACCAGTTAGACCCAGCCTTGTTAAATTGCAATTCAAGATCCAGTATCAAAGGGCATATGATTTATAGAGAGAAACACACTTATATGGATTTTAATACCCGAAAACAATAGTTGATACAAAGAAACATCTCAAGGCTTCTGGCAGCTATTGCCCAAGACTATTAGGACTCCCAGGACAGGAAACCACTTGGGAAGTGGGTCCAAACAAGAAAACATTACCTCTGGATGACCATTAATAATATTACTTAACTATCAGGAGAACAAGTGATTAATTAGTAAGAGGCCAGAAGGCATCACACGGGCTGGGATGGTACAGTGAGTTTTTTTCATTTGATTTGCAAGCATCCTTCAACATCCTTGTTCCTCAATTCATATTTTAGCATTTAATATAAGTAAGAGGCCACTGCCTCCTTGTCATCCCCCACATTCTCATCAATGTCATGTTGTATCCAAACCCTTTTTTCTTTTTTCTTTTTCTTTTTTTTTACGTTCTTCAGCCGACAAGTTTTTCTACTTCCTGCTTTTTTCCCTTCCAAAATTTGTTTTACCTTGAATGATCAGCTGTAGCAGTCCATACTTTGTGTTTCTCATTATGCAACGGAAGTCTTCTGCTTTTGTGCATGTTATGGCCCCAATCTGCACACAGTACTTGCCCACATGGAACTCCGAATGGAGAATTTGCAGTGGTGATCTGAGTAAGTGCCAGTTATGTTTCAGGTCATACATAATGGGCACCTTCGTCGCAAAAGCTTCTGCATTTGGAGTTCTGTGTGCATTTAAATATTGAACAGGACACTGGCCTTTATGCCTTATGATTGCATGTCTTCTATTAATTTGCTTTAGCATTTCTTTGTTGGTCACCCTGTCAATCCAAGTTATTCTTAGCATCTTGCTAAAAAAAAAGACTTCCACATTTCAAGTACTTCTACCTTTTTAAAAAAGCTATTTCTTTCAAAGGCCAAGATTCCATGCTCTACAATAAAACTATGAATAAACAGCACTGTACAAAGCACATTCTTAATGCCAGTTCTAACTTCTTATTGCTTATTACATTCTTTGTCCTAAGAAAGTCCCACTGCGCCATCTGTATTCTGACTTTTATTGCATTGCTGTGATTCTGTTGTTCATTCAACAATTCCAAGGTACGTGTATTTGCCAACACACTCCACATTTTCATTTTGGATCTTTAACTGCATTTCTTGAACTGCTCGCTTTTTATTTTGCCATGAACTTTGCCTTCTTAACATTATTTTTTAAAAAGAAATACTCATCATATGCCACAACTGTTGTGTTACCCTTTTTGCAATTAGCATGATATTAAAGAGTAGCAAAAGGAAGCAGACAAAATTGCTGCTAGCCGTGATCCAAATTTTCTTTCAAACATGAGCAGCGGACGGCATGACTTAAGTGGAACATCTGTAAGATTTTTACTGGAAGCAAAAAGAATTTCAATAAAGGTTGTGAATATTTCTTAAGGGAGCACACAGATACTTAACTCCCATAACAATTTTGAACCTTAGTTGTATTCACTTTTTCCCGTCCCAAGCAAAGCCCTCATTTCCCCTAATATGTATCAGCACTCAGGCTGCATAGATTTTGAAGGGTAGGCGATTGTTGACTAACAATATGCAGTTTATTTAAAAAAATCAAAACAGAGAAACAAATTGTTTGTACTGAGATATATTTAGAGGGCATTCTCATTGTTCAGGGTCTTAAGGAACATTTTGGAACAATAATCAGAAGCATGTCATTTGGGTATTGTTAGCAGAGCCCTTTTCTATTGAATTTTCAAGATGTTGTAAAAGGAGATTATGTGAGTAGCACCTCTGGACACTTTTTCCCATCATTGTGTTGGTATCAATCGCTGACTTCCAGCGTTTCTCCTGGTATTAAATAGAAATGCTGTTTCCCACTGCTCTGATTGGATCATTTGTAATGCATGACATAACAGATAACCCTTAGGAGACTAGGCATTGTGGGGCTCTCTGAGAAACCTGGACAACAAACTAGGGGGGCATTTGGCCTAGGAGGCACAGTTGGAGAGGATTTCTTGAAATAAATCTTTCTGCTCTGAAGTCCTGAAGCATGGAGAAAGGATATTTATGAAGCCCGGGTTAGGTGGTGAGCAGGAAAATACAGGGCAGGAGGGCTAATGTCTCAGTTTTTGTTGTGTGGAAGCTGGGTAAACGATCCTCTCTCAGCCAGCAAAAATTATTTGGCCCACTTCCTGAAAACTACCCTGGGGGTTCCAGGGGAATGTGTAGATATATTTTAGAGGTAGCCTTCTGTTTAAATCTGTGTCATCTGAAAAGCATTATAATAATGCCAGAGTTTGGAGGACGTGGGAGTCAATGGTGGGTGTTTCTTTCTGTTGTCTCTAGGGGGCATGAGACCGGATGAACTTTTCTGTTCTGTTCTGTTCTGAACCAGCTAGTACAGTATGGGGGGGGGGATGGCATTTTGCCACTGGATATACAGTCATTCATTTTGCTATCACTCCTTGATCTGGTCTGATTTAGTATTGAGTCTAGCCGAGCTCTGAACTCCCTCCAGAAGCGAAAATGACTTACCCAAGGCTACTGTACTTTGTCCACATCATGAAAATACAAGACTCACTTGTAAAGGCAATGGTGCTGAGAATAGTTGGGGCAGCAGGAAAAGAGGCAGACTAAATATGAGATGGATTCACTTGATAAAAGGAGCCATGGTCTTGAGATTATGAAAACTGAGCAAAACCGTTGATGACAGGACCTTTGAGAGGTCACTAATTCATACATCAGCAGTATCTTGACAACACATAGTAACAGGTACAGAATGCAGTTTAATATACTGTAGTACCTTTCTCACTCTGGCCCCATTTTCTGTCACATATTGTTGAAATCGTATCTTTTTAAAAAAAAGTTATACATGCACCATGTAAGAAAAGGCAGGGCATATTGCAAGATTGTGCAATGCTCCAACCTTCATATCTTTGAATACAGTATATTATAAGCACTAATCTTGCTTTTGTGAGGTTGTCGAACTGGGAAGTTCATCTTTCAAGCCTCACCTAATGTTCAGATAGAACTGCAGGGTTCATGTCAGGAGATGAATGGAGTCAACAACTTGAGGCTTAACCCAAAATATAAAACAAAGGATTCGGACACTTTGCAGAGATTCCTAACTTCTTTGTGGAGTTTGAACTGAATTTAAATTGTGACAAAAGCTGGAACATCCATAAGGCGGGACACACACTACCAATTTTGTTTTTGTTCCTAAAAGGAGAGATCCCAAGGCCTGTGTAACTAGTGCCTCAACCTACTTATCCTGAGAGAGGATGATTCAGACTTCCAGGATGTTTCCTGTCAAGTGTTTGAATGAACAGCAGATGACATATCAATCATGAATGTCAACTACGGTAAAGACAGGTAGCTGGCACTGCTGATTTTGGGAACTTACTCCACACACAATCTTTTTCAGAATGATAATGTATTTGATAAGATGCTCAAGGAAACGGCTGTTAGAAGGCACTTGCACACCCCATTGTGGCTGAGCTTTCCAGCAAGATTGGATTGTCCTGCACAAATACCCTTTTTGAAACACATTCCAAGCTAGTAATCAAGGCTATGCCCCGAAATTAATGTCAGTTTTATCAGGGTCATTGCATGTTAGTGTTATGAAAGGGAGAGTAAAAATTCCCTCCACTCACCGTTTTATAAACTCTGCGTGCTCTGATATTTGCTGATTTACTTATTTGGGGGTGTGTGGAATACTTTAGAATGCTCACCCTTTGGGTTCCTTCAATTTAGGAATTATGGGACTGCCAGCAAGGCAAGGCTGTTCGCTCCAGGTTTTGTTCTTTACTGGGCATCTTCTGATCAGATCTCCTGTAATGAGGCGCTGTAAGCAAAGCAAGTGCCCTGGCGTTCCCTTCCCCCTCCAGCCCCAGACTCTGGCAAAGCAAAACATGCGCCAAGAGATTTCAGAAGCTGGAAGGGTGCCACGATCCTTTCCCTCAAAAAAAGACAGGCGCTTCATCTTTCACGTGCAAAGATTTACAAGGGGTACAGTTTTGCTAAATGGCTGCATTATGCTGCTACATACCTCCCAACAATTAGAGTACCTTTCGGTGGATTCAAATTGAGCCTGACATAGGGCTGTTTGAAGAGGTTCCCCAGGAATTAAAAAGCGACTTCCATCAGTTGACTTGGCTGGCCGTAGGAAATTCAACACGATGTTGAGAATTTTCTGCACTTAACCATGAAACAAATCTGCCACAGGTATCAAGTGGACTTTTGTTTTTAGAGGTTTTTTTTAAATGGGGGCGTGCTGTAATCAGATTACAAATTGAACATTTCCATATGTGCATGCTGGCAGGTCTATCGCCAGCTATCTAATCTTTAGTTGCCTTCCAATGCTGGGGGTGGTGTTGGTGGGGGGGGGGAGGCATTGACATGGAATAATGCGGTTGGGAATAAAGTTTGCACGTTGTGTGAACACACGTTAATGGACTGGAGGCCAAATTTCAAAAGAACTGGCTGTTAAGAAGTTTTCTTAATTTTTTTTTAACGATTAGCTTATAATGATAGCTATTTAATGAAATTAGCATTCCGGGCTTTTCCCTTTAAATTTTGAACATGAAAATGGAGATAGCATGGAGTATCTCACTGGACATAATATTTCACATAATTCATTACCATTAAAAGTAGAAAGTAAAGTCCAAGCCACGGCTGCATGTTGGTCACACAGAAAAAGATGAGAAATAAGTCAAATGCTACTCAAGACACAGAACATTTCATTACACATGAGGTCTCCCACAATATAAAACACTGTATCCCACTGTGAAAATCTGGTTTCTCCATTGTGGTCCATGCTACCTATCTTGAGCTATACCAGGTCTGTCATTGACAACAACAACTTAGAACTACAGAGTAGAAAGCGACCTTGTGGATCATCGAGTCCAACCCCTGTCAAGAAGCCACAATGCCAAATTGAACAAGAATAAACTATAGAGAAATTCCATGTTTGCAAGTTTGTTTAAAATTCCACTTTTCCTATGGTCTAGCTCAGTGGCGCTGTGGGCTAAACCGCATTAGCCTGTGCTGCAGGGTCAGAAGACCAAGCAGTCGTAAGATCGAATCCACGTGACGGAGTGAACTCCCGTCGCTTGTCCCAGCTCCCACCAACCTAGCGGTTCGAAAGCATGCAAATGCAAGTAGATAAATAGGGACCACCTCGGTGGGAAGGTAACAGCGTTCTGTGTCTAAGTCGCACTGGCCATGTGACCATGGAAGATTGTCTTCGGACAAAAACGCTGGCTCTGTGGCTTGGAAACGGGGATGAGCACCGCCCCCTAGAGTCGAACACGACTGGACAAAAATGGTCAAGGGAACCTTTACCTTTACCTAGCTCAGTGGTTCCTAACCTTGAGTCCCCAGATGTTCTTGGATTAAAACTCCCAGAAGCCTTCATCACTCCCTGTGCTGGCTAGGATTTCTGGAAGTTCTAGTTCAAGAACATCTGGGGACCCAAGGTTTGGAATCAATACTCTAGATCAGTGGTGTCGAACTGTGGCCCTCCAGATGTTCTTGGCCTTCAGCTCCCAGAAATCCTGGCCAGCAGAGGTGGTGGTGAAGGCTTCTGGGAGTTGAAGGCCAAGAACATCTGGAGGGCCACAGTTCGACACCACTGCTCTAGATGATGGTGAACAGATTAAAGCTTGATTCAGATCAGGCAGAGGAGCTTCTAGTCAGTCAAAAGCTAGGTCAGGGAACAGAGATTCAACCTGTGCTGGAGAAAGTTAAATACTATGAAAGTGCAGGTTTGCAGCTTGGGCAGGTTCTGCTCTGAGCCTGAATGCCCAGATGTTCACAGTGGTGAGGAACACATTTGCATGGTTAAAATCCATGCACTATTTGGACCGACTCCTTAACAAGTTTCACCTGGCTATAGTGATACAGACCTTGTTTACATCTTATTTGACTTATTGCAATGTGCTCTATATAGGGCTTCCTTTGGAAAGTTCTGGGGCTCCTGAGTGGGTCCAAAATGCTATGGCAAGGCTGTTCATGGGAGCTACTTATCAGTAGATCTCTATTGTATCAGTGTCACTGTCTTCTAGTCCATTTCCTAGCATCATTGGTTATGTGCTGGTATGACTTATGAAGCCTTATAAAGCTTGGGTCCAAGCGATCTGAAGGACCTTCTCACTCTTGCTCTCCATGCAGGTCTTAAAAATCCTTGGGCTAGACCTTTATCTGTGTCCCACCACTTTCACAAGGACACTTCAGGAGGACAAGAAAGGTCCTTTTTGGTGGCTAAATTTCCTGCCCTTTGGTGTTCTTCCACCAGCAGATGAAAACTTCTTTAAAGGCCTTTGCGCATTGATCAGGACCTGTTGATGACAGGTGTTTTGCTGATGCTGTTGTTTTTTAAGTGGTGTAAACTGCTGGATAGCTCAGTGATTTAGGCATCTGGCTGCAGAGGCAACAGCTGGGAGTTCAATTCTCCACTGTACCTCTGGTGAGTAGAGCCAGCCTGTGTGGCCTTGGGAGAGCTGCACAATCCCAGGGCACCCCCAGAACGAGGGAATGGTAAACCACTTCTGAGTATTCTCTACTTGGAAAGCACACTATGATGATGATTTTGTTGTTGTTGTTTAGTCGTTAAGTCATGTCTGACTCTTCGTGACCCCATGGACCAGAGCATGCCAGGCCCTCCTGTCTTCCACTGCCTCCTGGAGTTGGGTCAAATTCATGTTGGTAGCTTCAATGATGCTGTCCAACCATCTCATCCTCTGTTGTCTCCTTCTTTTTTTGCCTTCACTCTTTCCCAACATCAGGGTCTTTTCCAGGGAGTCTTCTGTTCTCATGAGATGGCCAAAGTATTGGAGCCTCAGCTTCAGGATCTGTCCTTCCAGTGAGCACTCAGGGTTGATTTCCTTCAGAACGGATAGGTTTGTTCTCCTTGCAGTCCGGGGGACTCTCAAGAGTCTCCTCCAGCACCACAATTCAAAAGCATCAATTCTTCGGCGGTCAGCCTTCTTTAGTACTCATGTAACATAATAAGAATCCAGGAAATCTTCATGATTTCCCTTGTTTTTTTTTTCTCTGCTCATTTAAAATTAATGCTTTTCCCCCCTTTTTCCTTGACACTGAGATTAAATTCAAGGTACTTTATTTTGCTATAAAACTGATAGTTTATTTTGGTTCCAACGTTTAACCTTTGCTCCTCATAACCTGGTAGAAACTGAAGAGATTATAGATTTCTTAGATAGCAGCTGCTTTTAACAGCAAATTACTGTATAACACTTAAAAACAAATATGAGTACTAAATCTGCAAACTGTTTCTGAATAAACTATAATTTTAAATTTAGTACATCAAACATGATGAGACAAAAAGAAGAGGGAAATGTTTTTCATTTTTCTTCCAAATCGGCTTTTCATTGTGGCTTCAAAAATGTATTTATTTTAATATCTTTCTTAGATGTGAAGATGGCCTGCCACTTTCTATCTTCCATTCTCTAGCCAGCTTAATTATTATTGATTAAACATCTTTTTTAAAGGGAAATACCTGTTCCATAACTGGGTGCGGTTAGCCAGTGAAAACGCCCAAACTAGGCTTATACTGGTTTGAAAGAGTCTCTTTTTTTCCCCCCCAAAAAAGGAGATGAATTTTGCTCCTTATAAATTAAAAAAAAAAAACTTGAGGCACAATTAAAGACATAAAATAATACATGAAAACGTGTTTTAATGTTAGTTTAAAAGATCTTGATAGAAAGCCTTTCTCTAGCGCTGAAAGGGTAATAGCACTGGTGCTAGGTTGGGAGCCAGAACTCTAAAAGCAGGTGAACACCAGAAGGCTCTGTTCTGCTTATCATCTACCTTTCTTTAGAAGTTAGGGGTACATGAAAGAGAGCCTCCAAAGATGGACTCAGTGCACACACAGGTTGGTAGGGAAGTCGATTCTCTTTCAGGCACTTGAGTTCAAAGTCAATGAAAGGGTTGAAGAAAACATCCATATTTTTTAGATTCTTCCCAGTTATCACCAAAATGTGTTTCCATCAGCTGACTGCAGTTTCTGAAGAGTCTTCAAAGCTAGCCTCATGTACAGCAGTGGATGTGAAGAAATAATGCAAGGATTTGGGTTGAGATCGGCCACTTGGCATGGTAAGAAAGCACCCCAAGAATTCTTGAAGGCACAGACAAAGTTCTAACTCCTGTCCTCTGAAGTTGTCAGCCACAGAGACGGGTGAAACATTAGGAGGAAAAACCTCCAGAACACGGCCAGACAGCCCAAAAAACCTACAACAACCAATTCTCAATCCCACTGGAATATTAGCTTTTCTGTGAAACACACACACACACACACACACACACACACACACACACACACACAGAGAGAGAGAGAGAGAGAGAACAAACCACACCCCTAGATTTTCCAGTTTGTTGTCTGTTATGTTACAAACAAACAAATTATGGTGACCTTATGAATTAGTGACCTTAGAGAGGGCCAACCTTAACAACCCTACTCAGGTTTTGCAAATGAAAGAGACTGTAGCTTTCTTTGTTGAGTCAATCCTCCTCACACTCAGTCACCTTCTTTTCTTGCTGCCTTCAACTTTTCCTAGCAGTATTGTCTTTTCCAGTGAGTTTTACTCTATGAAGAACCAAATTACAGTTTGCATCCCTGCATAGCAGTCAATCCCAGTATTCCAAATTCCAAACTTGACTTGTATTCTGGGTGCAGCCCCATCTACAACAGGCTAACCAGGCATTCTGTCTATAATCAAAGACATACATGTCATGAAGAAGCATGAATTCTTAATTGCTCAGCACATCAGATCCTTACAGCTGGACGTTATTATCTGATAATTTCTTAAAAACCAAGTTTCCTGGTGCTGTAGAAATGTGGCCCTTTTAAAACATCAAATATACTTGGTAAAGAAGCTAATGATTACATGCTCAAAACCTTGGCACAATCTGTAGTGGATGTATTGGGTGATAATATGCAAGACTTTGTATATCAGTGGGCTTACTTGCTGCCACATGATAAACCTGTAATACCATACATTACAAGCAACTTGAAGGCATATTTTATAATTAAGAGATGGGAGAAAATGAAAATTAAGAATTCCTTTATTTTCTGAATAGGCAGCCTTTTCTTCTTTTAGTAGCTAAATTCCAATAAGATTTACATATTTGTTTATTTTTCAGTGTGTGGGGAAAAAAATCACTATTTCAAACAAGTAATAGCACCAAGGAACCCTACAAACTTGTTTCCACCTTCAACAATCCTGAGATAATTGTACCTCTATACCTGTTGATAATCAAAAGGTTAATCAAAGAAAAGAGAATTTGCAAGGAAAAGGTCATCTAAAAATTAGTAATGTTTGGCTTCATGCAGCTCTCAATGACAATGCAAATAATGGCTATTACCAAAGGTATGCTAGCATAGATAGAGCTTGGATTAAATTATCAGCAAAAAGTGACCTGTCAGTGACTGCCTGGTTAAAATATTATGAGATCTCTTGCCTATGTATTGATTCATGACAACTACATAGTGACCTCTGCTACCCAAATGAGCCTCAGTTTTGCACTTGGTCTCTGGGGCATGATAATATAGGACTCTTGTCTGCACACTATAGTAAGACAGCATCTTAGAAAGCAGAGACATCACCTTGCCAACAAAAGTCCGCATAGTCAAAGCTATGGTTTTTCCTTTAGTGATGTATGGAAGTGAGAGCTGGACCATAAAGAAGGATGACCACTGAAGAATTGATGCTTTTGAACTGTGGTGTTGGAGGAGAATCTTGAGAGTCTCCTGGACTGCAAGGAGAACAAACCCATCAATTCTAAAGGAAATCTATCTTGAGTGCTCACTGGAAGGACAGATCCTGAATCTGAGGCTCCAATACTTTGGCCATCTCATGAGAGGAGAAGACTCCCTGGAAAAGACCTTGATGTTGGGAAAGTGTGAGGGCAAGAGGAGAAGGAGACAACAGAGGATGATGTGGTTGGACAGTGTCATCGAAGCAACCAACATGAATTTGACCCAACTCCAGGAGGCAGTGGAAGACAGGAGGGCCTAGCGTGCTCTGGTCCATGGGGTCACGAAGAGTCAGACACAACTAAACGACTAAACAACAACAACCCAAATGAGTCTGAGTTTTGCACTTGGTCTCTGGGGCATGATAATACAAGACTCTGGTCTGCACACTATAGTACGATCAGTAACTTTGTGTATGGTTACTTCCCATGGTAGACTTCCCTTTCACCCATGAGCTGTTCCTCAAGGTCCGAGAATCTTCCAAAACAGAATTTAATGCAGAGTGAGGAGATGGCAGATTGAAGAGAATATTAGCATGGACAGAAGCAATGTTCTGGTTTTCTGAATCCTGGCTCAGGGATCTCATGAAAAGATTTGGTAATAGGTCAAGTAGAAAAGAAATGTCCTGGATTAATGTAATTAACTTAGTGAATTCATTGCTACAAAGTATGCTAGGGGCGACTAACTGTTAAGATAGCTTTTCGAAATGAAAAGAACAATTCATGAGAACTGCCCATACCTGAATGCAGTACACATGCTGAGACGTTCAAAAGGGGATTGCTATCATTCTTGGTTAGATGGCAGCTTGTCTGACCTACTAAAGTTACTGCCCCACATCTGTGTGTCTGTGTAATTCTTACAGTCAATTTAGGAAATATTTGTTGCAATGTGTATTTGCCAAAATACGGAAACGATATCAGGTTGCTCATAGTGTAAGGAAAAATGGAACAAATGTTATCCACTTAACCTTATGTCTTCAATTTACAGATGCCAGGCAAACTGAACAGATCCTTTTATATCTCTAAATTGAGAATCTATAGAAGCAAAATTTTATTTATTTATTTATTTATTTGATTTATACCCCGCCTATCTGGACTACTCGTCCACTCAAGACGGCTAAAATGTATCAGAACGTTCTTTCTTATTTAGTGAAAGTAGTTTCTGCACTGTATTGTTTTTTTGCCTAATCTAGAAATTTTAGAGACAGGATGCTGCTGAAAATAAAGGTGATTCTGTAGCAAACAACATTTAAAAAATCATGATAGTGATTGATTCATTTTTGTAATCCTTTATTTTTTTTTAATTTGATCCTCCCATAGTAATGTACTGAAATGCATAACAGTTACATTGTACAAAGCATTTAAAGAAAGTACCTCAACTTGCTGGTTATTTCAAAATGAGAGAATAAACAAAAGGAAAATAAAATCTGGTCCCTCACCAAAAGGGCAAAATACCCACCCCTCCCTTCCCCTGCACCCAAAATAACTGAATACAGTTCATTATTTACTTATCGGGGTTTTTTCTTTTTCTTTTTTCTTCTTTTTAAACGTAAGTTTGGAACACTTCATTTTACAAATAGGATTAACATGAACATAACATCACACAAGCTCGCAGACCACCAGCATAAAATATTGGGTACAGTTTTCTTATTCTCTCTTTTTAATCAGAAGAATCATGCTTTCATGAAGAAAATATTAGAATGCTTTATACATTTGAATCATTTTGTTGTATTACAAAAAAAAACCAACAACCTCTACATCACCTCTATTCATTATTAATTTCAGCAACATGAAGAAAAAAATAAACAAGAGCAAAAGAGGAATGTAAGATTTTTTTTTTCAAACACTGTTTGCACGCCCAGATATGCAGATCAGTTTGTCTCCCTTCCTCTTTCGAAGTCCTCGGGTGCCCAGAAAAACAATGGCGGAATCGAACAGTGCTATTAATTTCATATGAACAGTGCTACATTTAGCAAGAGTGCTTTTTATGTAATCCACAAACAATTGTTTGCCAACAAATAAATACATGGTACACGCAAATGCCGAAAAAGAAAGAAATCAAGAGCTACAAATGAACAACACCAACAAAATTAAACAAACAACCAAAAAAACAGCAACGTGATTGTCTAAACTTAAAATGCCATTACATTTGATCAGGAAACAGTGTACTATAGTGGTATGTTCAATGACGGTGGTCTTTTACAAGTGACGTGTTGAAAGACACACCCCCTTGGATTGCTGAATTCGCCCACTTTTTTACATTATACACAGACATCTTACATTATTGTCTCATGTGGTTCTCTTTTTTTAATTTTTACAATGCAGTTCAGGAGGCAAATGTTAATTGGAGAGCAAGATATTCCTTGTCAGTTCTCGGTTAATGGCTGATGTATATCTGAGGGATCTGTTTTGTCTTCATTCGATGGTTTCAAATGCATAAAGCATAAAGAAAAAAAATGTGTAGAGAACACACCTGTTTTTACTCCTGCTGCCCTTCATGGTACATGAAAACAAAATGAAAAAGGAAAACAAATCTACTTTAGTTTAGTGGAGTGCTCATGTATGTCCTAATGCAAGTCTTAACCCATAAATGCCTCCCCCAGCAGGTGGAGTGGAAGACACATATTCCCCATCCAGGTCCATTTGATCTGTGTATTTGGAAAGTTGTGTTGATCCTCAAAATGTCAGCAGCTGCCTTTGCTGTGCAAAACAAAAGACTGAGAATAAATAGTTTTTTTTTCCTTTCAAATCATTCAGTTTAAGGTCACCTGACTTTGAATGTGACCTGTCAGATTTCTAAGGCATTCTGCTCTGCAGTCTTTTAAATAGTCTTCTAGCAAAGAGCCATGTTGCTAGTTTGGACTTGGTCCCAAATCCAGTTAACACTTGACGGGGTCATACATGACTAATGGACTGGATGGCACCAGATTCTGCAGCAGCTCTTGCTATATTGTGCCACATATTGGAGGAGTTGTGGGATGCGGAGTGGAGAGAGTCCTTGTCAGAGAGCGAGAGCATCATAGCGTAGGCCTATGGTAAAAGAAGGAAAACAATTAGTTAAAATTAATATTGGCTATATCCTTAGTTCTGACACAGAAGAACATATTCATGCAATGGAAGGTACTGCATGAGTCCTGTTGAGAGAACAGTTTTAGGAGCATGCTAAGTTATGGTTCAGAAAGTCTACTTTCATTGATTCCTGAAGTCTTATAGTAAGAAAACTCCTTGGCAAAGCATACTCTAGACCAGCCATTCTCAACCTTTTTATGGCCATGGCCATGAACACAACATGAAACACAAGCCAAATCAGGATTATGCAAGTCGCATAATGAATCTTGTAAGGTGGTGTGTGAAGGACTGTTTCCAGTCTGTGGCCCCCTTCAAGTGTGTCATGCCTCCCCCCATTGAGAATAGCTGCTCTAGACTAGTGATTCTCAAACGGGGGTCCTCAGATGTTCTTGGACTGCAACTCCCAGAAATCCTGGCCAGCACAGCAATTGGTGAAGGCCCAGGGAGTTGCAGTTCAAGAACATCTAGGGACCCCAATTTGAGAACCAATGCTCTAGACTAGGGATGGAGCTCTCCTGGTTTAGCAAATGGAAGAAATGCAAAAGGCTTTTTTTTTTCATGTTATTTCATTGATTACCAAAACAGGTTCTAAAACCTCTCTATAACACAAACACAAATAATTTGCAATAATGAAAGAGGGATAATGCACAAAAGTTTCATGTTATTTCATGTTTCCCTCTTTCGTTGAACTTTTATTTAACCTTCCTGGGATTTTTCTTAATCCAATAGAGATGTTGTCAGCAACCAACCAGTATGTCCAAGAGGAGGGCTTGAGAATTTTTTCATGTGTAAAGGACCCGAATTGGTTGGAATCTGGTGAGAAGTATTGTTTCTTTGCTTCAGCCATTTGTTGTTGGGTGTATAAGGCCCTGTTGCCCTCTGTCTTGGATTGTGCTGGGCTATTGGATTACTACTGTTGCTGCTGCAAGGTAGCCTCCCTGTGCCATTCCACCTCCTTTGGTGATGTCCTGCTTATCCTGTGTTATACAGCATATATTTCTTTTTTTCCTGAATCTTGTTAACCTTCCTCAAACCTTTGGCTTATTTCTTATTTCTCTCTATTTGGGAGGGGGGCAAAATTTCATTCTATCACCCTTCTATCCATAAAGATTTTTTTAAAAAAACAATCATTTAAATGGCTTTACCCAAACATGGGGTACAAAACAACAAAAAGTAGGAAGACTGGAGAGATCAAAGGATGTACAATAGCTTTGAAAACACTGATATTTGGTGGAACAGCAAGGTCAGAAAGTCTCTCTCCCTGAAACCTTTGTGGCTTAAAAGAAGAAGAAGAATCCCAATGCTAATCCTGTCTCCAAGGAGGAGGGTGTGCTTCTCCAAACTTTGGAAAAATTGAGTAACTTAGACTTCTAGCAAATCCCTTGCCACTGCCTCATCTCTTTCCCCTTTTGGATCTTCTGATTCCCCTAAGGAAACAGATCCCAGAAAACCCAAGCATTACAAGACAAAGCAGAACTTTAGGGGGATAAATGAAGGTGATGCCAATTGCCCTTCTTTGAGTAGCTTTTATCTGCAGTTCGAGTTGTTGCCGTTCTATCTGCACCAATCCATGGCCATATGGGCACCAGTCCAATGGCGAAATAGATTGAGTTGGCTCTTTGTCTTCAGCATGGATGCCTCGAAATCTAATATCAGCAACTGTCCTTTATATTCCCCAAAAGAAACATAGGCTTTACCTGGGATTTGGATTTGCGATGCAATGGTGGTTTTAAGTCTTCTGGCAAATGAGAGGTGGTGAATGCTGCCAGTTCAGCCTCACTGAACTGGCTTTCTTCTATTTTCCTCACTTTGAGACTATCCGTGAAGTGCCTTATGTGGTCCAAAGCAGAGAGTCCAGTTTTATCAAACTCGTCTTCCTTATATCTATATTTTAAAAAAGTGACCAAAATTGGCATGTTGAATGGTTTTGGAAAGGAGATTACTAGTAATACAGTACTGTATATATACTGTGCTTGTAATACTTGATTTGGTTGTTCATATTAGTAACAGAAACAGGGCAAACGTCAGAGTAATGACTCTTAAATTCTTAAACTTTTATTTAAGTTCCAAGGATATGTATTTAAGTAAAGCATGACTAACTTTCTCTCCATCATAGCCTTTTGGAAGCTCTTCAACTGCACAGTTGTTTCTCTACCACAAACATTTTTGCATATCTACAAATAATCATTAACAGTCATAGCTCATTCAGTAAAAGAGATACAGTAATCTGGTCCAGTCCTAGAGACTGAGGCCTCTATTGTCTGTCACTGCTTCAGTGTGAAAGCTTTTTGATTCATCCCCCTATTCTTTTGCTATCTCTCTCTTTCTTTCTTTGTAACTTTACATGTTGTTGATCTGATTTACCTATACTTTCTTGGCAATTAAATATTTTACATTGGCATTTATTGTATATGTAAGCCAACTTATTGGCCAAAGGGAATGCAGGAGATAAGTCTCCTGCGTAACATCCTGCAACAGACCAAACAGTTTGGGCTCCAGCAGAGCTTTGATGAGGCTGATCAGACTTTGACTCTATGCCTTCTCACCAAGCTCTGTTTCTTCCATCACCATATCCTTAATTGTGTGATTTGTTAGCCTACTGCCAGAGCAACATCTGTAGTATTAGTTCACCCTTGATTCTTATTCGTCTAGTTTGTGTCACCAGCCAACCTTAGATCATATCAAGACAAGAACTGGGAAAAGCAGGGAAGGAACTGGGTCTGTCACATATCGACATTAAGGTGATAGAATAGACCAGAAGTGGGAAAAGAGCAAATACATTTCCAGAGTCTAGTATAATGAAGAGGGTTAACATTCCAGGGAAATTCTTGGCCCTCCTTTATAAAGGCAATGCTGCCTGGATGCCTTCTGGTAACTCTGTAAGTTGTATTTTTGCAGTATTTGACAGTACCCTTGAGGTTAGAGTCTACCTGCCAGGAGTAGATTTGCAATTCATTTCCAATGTGTTTGCTTCTTCATAACTGCCCTCAGTAGCCTCTTCACATATATTGCTTGTTGCAAGTTCCTTAACTGGCTTCCCTGTTATCTCACTTTCTTCATCTTCTTCATCCATCAAAACTTCATCTTCTGCTTCCTCATCGTCCAACAAGTCTGAGTTTTGGCTTGCCACCAAAGTCTTTTCATCCTTAAGGTGACTTCCATTCATTCTGTCAAAATATATATATACACACATATATTAAAACTGGCAACACAGAACCAGCCGTGGGCAGTTGCAGAAAGGGGAATTTGTTTTCCATACTTTATTTAGCACTGACTATAACATGGTCACAATTCTGCCATTATTAAAATCAATATTACCTCATCCAGTTCATTAACTTGCCAGTACTCTTCTGAAATTCAATTCACAGCCTCACAGGTTTGTACAGGTAGCTGTTCTCAGTATTATGCTACTAAATTTTAGATTCCTGCTTCCTTCTCACGGATCTTAAAAGCAGAATGCCTATCACATTTACTCTTGGCCTAAGGGGGAAATTATTTATGCTATATCCCACAGAAAAGTTCTCATAATGATTGATGGTCTGTTGGTAGAGGTTGAGCTACCTCACAGAGCTGACCTAAGGATAAAATTAAATAACCTCATGTAGACTACTGTGAAATCCTTAGGGGAAGGACACAATGCCATATACAAACATATACAACAAGACATAGCATATGGTAAGATATTTATATGGAAGGTTTGGGAGGGTTATTCATTCATTCATTCATTCATTCATTCATTCATTCATTCATTCATTCATTCATTCATTCATTCATTCATTTAAACTGTTTATGTACTGCCTGACTTGGTGCAATCAAAAGAAGGTAGGGAATTAACTCATGAACCCACCAAAAGTTCAAATAAAGAAAAACATAAAAACACAACTACCAATGTAAATAACAAAACAAGCTAACTTTGCAGAGATCCTGCGAAAGTGTTCTTTTTCATGCATTTGAAATAAGAACGAGGAGCATTTTGTGTTGGCACAAGAGAAGAGGAGAGGGGCTTCAGATCAGGTGGAAAAAGTCGAGGGGGTTAACTGGCAGAGCGTGGCAAGGAGAACAAAGAATGTGCCTTCTGTTAATGCATAAAAGCACACATCGAAGGAGCTGTTTTGAACGTTTGGACTAAGACTACTTCGACTTCTGCACAGGCTCCTTGTCTTTTGTGATTAGCCATGCAGCTCGTGGCATCTAGTATGTGGTGGTGCCCTAACAGATTCTCACATTGCCAAATATGTTCATGGACCCAAAAGAGCTGGAGAGCCCTGGTCATAAATTGTGGCTTTTGTGATGAATAAACAGTCCGGCAAATCTTTGTCATTGTTTAGAACAGTACACCAGGAATTTTGTTCCATTTAGTTTTATAAATCATCCCCTATAATTTTAACTGGCAATAAACGTTGACTGGTCTGCCTTTATTAAGTCAAACATGTAGCGATGTTCTCGTGAACTGGAAGCTGCCAAGCTTATCCACCCCATCCTTTAGAGCCAAATTATTTCTTTTGAAATACAAAGGAATTTCATTTGTCATCTGATTGCTTTTAAATTTTTCCAATAAATTGTGTATTTGGCTAACTAGAACAAGCCACAACCACCACTGTCCAAATCATGTAGCACTACCCACAAGAAATTGTCTTCTGAGTTATTTTCTTTTAAACTTCTATTTGAATTTGATCAACAGTTATGTTAGAAAGAAGAAGAAATAGGATACAACAACAATCCTGTTGCGCAACTATGTGCCCAGCAATGGCTGAGGCAGAAATGAAATCGCCTAAGTGCTTCTGCCGACACATTGTGCAATCAGTTGTGTTGGAGAAATGAGAGCAACTGCACAAGTGCACAGCACAATCCCATTTTGCCAGGAATGATGTCCAGCACATTTACACCAACACGACTTTATGATCCACTGGCATGAACAGGATACTTGCCAGGGATCGTCAAATTGCAAACTGCGCTAGATGAAGGCCAAGTCAAAAAAGCTTGAGCTAAACTAATGAAAACCCTACAGTCAGAAAACAGATTTACTAATTTACATTTTTCATTTGGAATAATTTGCCAAGTATGAAACACCTATCAAAAGTAGCCTAAAGTGTTAAAAGACAGAGGGAAACAGCGGACAATCCATTAACATTTTCTAACAGGCCTCATACCATACCTGAGGACACGTTGGGAACAGATGTGAAAACTCTGTTAACCCATGAGAAGCAAGCAAGAACATAGTCTGAATATGTATGTAATATATAAACACCTGCCTTCACGAATGTATGCCTACTAGTTTTGACCCCAGAAGAGAAATGAAAAGCCACAGGTAGTATTCCCTTTCTACTCTTCAGAACTAGAAAACAGATTTTAAAACTAAATTTTTCCTGCTACTACTTAAATGCATGTATAGTTACAAGTCTGTATGAATATTATATGTATCCTGAATGTAATGCTGCTGCCAACTCCAAGTTTTAAAAAAGGACATACCGTAAATGTAGTTAGACAATAATAAGAGAAAAACCATTATATCAAAACCATTGCATCAAATATATAATTGTACCTACCTACCTACCTACCTACCTACCTACCTACCTACCTACCTACCTACCTACCTACCTACCTACCTACCTACCTACCTACCTACCTACCTACCTACCTACCTACCTACCTACCTACCTACCTACCTACCCGGGGGTGGGGCAAAAAATCCAGTGCTGGAAGGATGATGTGCATATATAATTTGATCTGTTAACACAATCTGGGTCAAGTGCCCCTTTTCAAGAGATGGAAGGAGGAGATGCACAGCATTTACAGAAACTCCACTGCCACCTCCCACTTGGAACTTGCATGTATGATCTCAAAGTTCACTAAGGAGAGTATTTGGTCTGAAATTGATCAGCACATCAAAGAGTAAGTAAATCTCAGCATTTCAACACTGGTCCTATTGTTCTTTTTTCCCCCCTGCAAATGTATTTCAAACCTGAATTGCTATATATGTAATCTGATGAGGCACAACTAGGAAAGTTACTTAATAGGTATGCACAGAATATTTGCCTTCCTTATAATTGTAGGTATTGGACAAAAGAGAGGTAAACCTCCAACTAGCATGGACAGTGACCATGGTGGTTGAGGATTCTGGCATTTGTAGTCTTCCATTTGTGCAGAATATGTACCTATATTATCATCTATTACTCCCACAATAAAATGCAATCCATGCCTTATCCTAATCATGTCTCCTCATTAGGATCCAGTTCACTTTTCAAGAATGTCTCAATTAATATGTATTTTCTTCTTCAGGAATGTTTGTAGGGATGCCTAGATATGCTTCAGAAAGAACATTCACCATGAACAGAAGTTTTCACATCAGGGAGTATATTGAAAACACCCCACCCCCCATGTAAGTAAATCTGCTGGTGGAAAACTGTTCAAGGATGTGATTTCTTATGGCTTGCAGGTGGTAAGATCAGGCTTTCTATGGCAACTGCATGCTGCTCTTTTATGTTTAACAAATGTCTCACAAAGAGCTCCACATCACACACATACAGCAAAGAGCTGCTTCTACTTCAGCTGTTTGGTTTCATACAAAAAACTAAAACCAAGTGCAAATCCCTGAACTGGAAACAGTGCTGAAGTACTCAGAAGCTCATATGGCAGCCAAGTGCTACAAGGGGCTTAGTTATTTTAGTCCCAATCCCTCACAGTTTGCAGGAAATGTAAACTTCCCATGTGCTATGTCAGACGCATATTGCTGATACTGATGAAGTTTAAATAGTTGTAATCTGCTGATATACAGGGCATGTCTAGTCAAAAAAACACCGCTATATTTTAAATTTCACATTGTTTTGATCTGCCTCCTTTGGATATGTCAACATCAGCACCTTTTATTTTGCTAAAACACAGCCAAGTTATATTTTAGAAGGATTTTCTGAACATGCCGTCTGAGTATATTGCCCTAACAATGTAGTAAATGCACCCAAAAGCTGGTGGCAGCTATGGAAGCAGACGATGGGAGGAGAAAAATGTCATAAGAGAATGTGTCTTTGACTGAATAAAGACTGGCCACAGCTTTAATGGTTATAGCTAAAAGTTTAGCTACTGCAAAGGACGTGGCTCCAGCTATCACATGCCACTTGCCAACCAATGTGCTTGCCATACACAGCCCACATTCTTAACCAATAGCATTGTGAAATAGTGGTTCCTTCTGCCAGCTGGAAATCAACAAGCAAGACCAAGCAAGATAGCTACACTCTTTCTCCTCGCCCCCCCACACACACTCCAAAAAGTGCAAAAAGGGCCCTACAGTAAATTAGGAGAAATTGTGCTAAGCATAATCCTCCTTATTTCAAAACCGTAAAAGAAGGGTTGATGAAATGTCTGAGATCAATTATGTGGGCTTTAGGACTGCAAGATTATGATGGAAGTGCAAAGCTTATATTTCTTATATATAATGGACATAATTCAGAGCATATTTTATGTATTTAAGCCCTACTGGAACCAACAGAATACTCATGTATGCAGTGAAGTGGCCTTAAAGGGATGATATTTTTTGGTGACAGCGGATCGAGCAGAGATGTCCAGCGCTCCACCTTGCCCGGTGTGCTTTGACCATTTTCAGCCTGTGAAGCCAGACATTGTGGACAAGGCGCTGGTTCGCTCTCAGGCCACCACTTCCTCTCTTGACCCTTGCCCGGCCTGGCTAATCAAAGCAGCCAGGCCTATAACAACAGAATGGGACACAGCGATAATTAATGAGTCTTTCCGGGACTCGAGGAGACACTCATTAGGCCCATTAGAAAGAAACATAATCTGGCGGCGGGCGATATTGGCAATTACAGGCCCGTCGCCAACATTTCTTTCATTAGCAAAGTGGTGGAGAGGGGGGTGGCTGATCAGATTCAGGCACACTTGGATGACACAAATGCCCTGGACCTGTTCCAGTCAGGCTTCAGGCCATGCCACGGTACAAAAACGGCATTGATCGCCCTGTATGAGGACCTATTGAGGGAGGCTGATAGGGGAAAAACTTCTCTGTTGGTCCTTCTCGATATCTCAGCCGCCTTCGATACCATTGGCCACAGTATCCTCCTGAGGAGGATCTCCGAGTTGGAAATTGGTGGCTCGGCATTGGCCTGGCTCCGATCCTTCCTGGGAAATTGTCCTCAGAGAGTTCAGCTTGGGGAGAGTGAGCCGGCTCCGTGGAGTCTCAACTGTGGGCTTCCACAGGGCTCAGCTATCTCCCCAATGCTCTTTAACGTCTATATGAGGCCGCTGGGCGAGGTCATCAGGGGGTGTGGAGTGGTGTGCCATCAATATGCTGATAACATGCAGCTCTACATCTCCTTTTTTCCAATTACAGTGGATGCTGTTCTGTCCCTTCAGCGCTGTCTGGACACTGTACTGCAATGGATGCAGGAGAATGGGTTGAGGCTGAACCCGGACAAGACGGAGGTCCTGAGGGTGGGCGGACCTACCATCAGCGGTTTGGGAAATTCCTCTCTTTTTGGGGGGGGGGTGACTCTCACCGCGAAGAGTGAAGTTTGCACCTTGGGGATCCATCTGGACCAGGTGTTTACCATGGAATCCCAGGTGGCGTCCATGGTCCAATCCACCTATTTCCATCTGTGGCGGATTTCCCAGCTGCGTCCCCATGTAGATGGGGGGTCGCTCACCACTCTGGTCCATGCGCTCATAATCTCGAGGTTAGATCACTGTAATGCACTCTATGTGGGGCTATCTTTGAGATCAATGCAGAAACTCCTAATGGTGCAGAATGCGGCGGCCAGACTTCTTGGTGGGGTGAGGAAACATCATCATATCTCCCCCACCCTGGCCGCCTTACATTGGCTGCCCGTTCGGTTCCATGTTGATTTCAAAGTTCTAATGCTTACATATAAAGCCCTAAACGGTTTAGGGCCTTGATATCTGATGGAACACCTCCTCCCACCCAAATCTACTCGTATCACTCGATCTAGCCAGGAGGTGAGGCTGAGGAGCCTAACGCCGAGGGAGGCCCGGAAGGAAAAAACAAGAAGCCGGGCCTTCTCGGCGGTGGCTCCTCGCCTTTGGAATAGCCTCCCTTCTGAGATTTGTATGGCCCCTTCACTGGGCATTTTCAAAGGCCAACTGAAAACCTGGCTATTTAGGCAAGCCTTCCCTCCAGACACCTCTTGATTTATTTTGTTTTCTCATCTCGAGTCCTTGTCTATTGTTGTATTGCTTGTTCTATATTTTAAATGGTTTATTTTATATGTTGTTAGCCACCCAGAGTAGTCAGTTGACGGGGTATAATGGTAAATGGGCGGGGTACAAATTCAATAAATAAAATAATAAAAATAAATAAATATCATGATCCTGTTCAATTCCAAAAGATAAAAATAGGTTCAATACATTAAAAAGTGACATTTCAGCAGCAGAGAATCTACCATTAGTCAAGTCAACAAATACATAGAAGTCACTTTTTACCTTTCTTCTGAATTGTTGTGATTACTATTCCCGATAAAATTTCGGATTTCTGTGAAGTATGAGTCCTCTTTGTCATCTAAGATAGCGCCCGTGCTTTCAAGTTCAGAGTGAGGTGAAGATGTAGCAGTACCTTTAGTGAAAAGCAAATTGTTGTTGTTGTTGTTTTTGTTCATTGTATATTTCAACCAATCAATCCATTTATATTTTCCAGGGCTGTTGTCATTGGGCAGTATACTGTTACATTATGTGATTGCAGAAGGAATGGGGAAGTACTTCTGCTATCACCTCTATGCTCCAAATAGAATACTGGCCTTTGGTTTCTGGGGAGCTGCTATCTATTATTCTCATGCACAAGCGTCAAACCTGGTTTACAACACTTAGAGTCTTTACTTCACATCTAGTTAAGGTTTTCGTCATGATGGATTAAAAGGTTGAAGATGGAGTTCAAACCATGGTATTTTTCTACCACAAGAATATTCCCATAATGTTCTGGGATGGAAATCCTCGACTGCTGTGTTATGGTAAAGGCAAAGGTAAAGGTTCCCCTTGACAATTTTTGTCCAGTCGTGTTCGACTCTAGGGGGCGGTGCTCATCCCCGTTTCCAAGCCATAGAGCCAGCGTTTTGTCTGAAGACAATCTTCCGTGGTCACATGGCCAGTGCAACTTAGACACGGAACGCTGTTACCTTCCCACCGAGGTGGTCCCTATTTATCTACTTGCATTTGCATGCTTTCGAACCGCTAGGTTGGCGGGAGCTGGGATAAGCAACGGGAGCTCACTCCGTTGTGTGGATTCGATCTTACGACTGCTGGTCTTCTGACCCTGCAGCACAGGCTTCTGCGGTTTAGCCCACAGCGCCACCACGTCCCCTGTGTTATGAGATTTCTAAAATTACACAACTGTCTCCTAGATGTTCTTATTAACTTTACTGAATATTTGTTACATGGGCAGGAGAGAAAGTTACCTACCAGACACATTGCCATTTTCATGTTTTTTGAGATGTCTATCTAAATTGGTTTGTTGGCCAAAGCACCTGTCACATAAATGACATTTGAAAGGCTTCTCCTTATTGTGGATGTTACGAACATGTCTTTGCAGATTAGATGATATGCTGAAAGACCTGTCACAGTATTTGCATCTGAAAAACACACAAACAAACAAAAACAAATAGGCAAGTAATATGTGAAATAGTACTAAAACAAAAATTGGCAGTACTCTTCTTCGTCATGCAAAAAGGATATTGGCCAGAATCCTGTTTATTCCATGTAGTGTAACTAGGCAATCACACACACACACACACACACACACACACACACACACACACACAAGCACTGTCAACTGGCCATTGTGCTCCCAGTATTTCAGAGGAAACAATACCTAATAAGTATATGTGAAAAAGTATAATGCCACATTGCCTTTCAGCAGGAAAAGCAGAGAAGAGCAAGCATTTTTTTCTTTTTTTCTTTTTGCAGTTGCCCATATAGCACAATTAAGAATATGGAGAAGGAAAGTATGAAACAAATTACTTCTAAGACTCAAATAAAGTAGAAAGGCCACTCTCCTCCCTCTTCAAAAATTACACGGCACGATAAAATCTTTTCTTGAAGAATTAGCTTGCTCAATTGCTAATCCTGAAGGAAATTTAGTTATCTTCCAAAACGCAGAAATAAACAATCAAAATCTTTTATATGGTGCCAATGTGAGTAGTTTAGTCTATCACACGCGTACCAGAGGCATCGATTTTCATACTCTGTAGTGATTGTAAGTCCCTGAAGCCTTTACTGTATTGCCCTTTAAGCCATTACTAAGACATACTATAACTATTCCAAATTCTCTCCCTGGCAGCTGGCCAACCTTCTTCATCACCCATGTGTTCTCCGTCCCTCCCTCCCATCATCTTCTGTTTCTCCTGAACTTCAAACATGTCTGTTATATTGTGCACTAAGTCAATTATTCAGGGAAGAAATTATGCGTTACATTGCTAATTGTTTCTGGCTGTTATGTGGGTGGAAAAGCATAACATGTTTCAAGATACCTCTTAAAATATGAATTAAATTACATGCAAGTCCATGTCCCAAATAAAATCAGGACTGAAAGAAAAAATTATCCCAAACAATGAGCTTTTTCTCCTTTCTTTACAAGCTGTAAAATATATACAAATTTATGCTTGTTTTGTTTGAACATGAGCTGAGCTGCTTCCAATTGATTTCATTAAGTGAAAGTTCCATTTTGCAGAATTAAAATTCTTTTCTCATTTCAGTATATAAATTGTTCCCGTGGGCCATCATTCTAAAAGCTCTTCTAGTTAAAGTCAATGGTGATCAATGGGCCTTAGCATTGGAGAAGTGGGTTTAAAGCACCTAAGACATGGAAATTAGAACAATGCATTCTTCTGAAAATAATGATAGACGAAAACGCTTGTAGTCAATAAACATACTTCATAAATAGGATGAGAATAGAAGCAGGCAACATACAGCATTTTTGCAAGACGAATGAACAAATACAGAAATCAGATTTGGTTCAAAGTGACCAAAAATATATTTTTACAATCCCATTTTCAGCTATGATGGGACTCATAGCATGACTGTTTTTACCAGATCTTGATTAAAATTTGGTTGAGCCAGCAAAGTCCTGATGGAATTGCTCACATTCAGCTACCCCTGAACTAGACTGTGACTCAAGGTCCACACGCATGGAAGACGGCATTTAATAATTTCCTCTTATGCTACAATTTTGATGAAAATTGTATCTCAGATGGATGTGTATACATATACACACATACACACACACACACACACACACACACACACACATACACACACACACACACACATATATACACGTATACAGATATATACACTTACACATACACATACACATAAACACATATATATATACATATATATATATATATATATATACATACATACACATACACATACACATACACATATATACATATATACATATATAAATAAGTCAGTCCATCCATTTTTCCATCCACCTCTAGTGATCAGCTTGTTAACAGGTGTTCTAACAGGTCTTGTTCTAACAGGTCTTGTTAGAATCCCATAGGAATCCTGAAGTGCTGTGGGCTAAGTCTCTTTACACAATTATTGCAAACTCCTACCTACTGTGCTTTATGGATTGCATTCCAAAACCTTATTTCATTTTCATGAACTAAAGCTTCTTGGTGGCCAAAGGCTGAACTAGCAACCCAGCAGAGAATGCTGACAGTTGTGGTCTTGAAATGAAAGTCCTGTGCTTACTACCACACTCCCTCAATAGATGCATCATCTACCTGTAAGGCTGCTCCCCAGTGTGCGTCCTCAGGTGGCGGGTAAGATTTGCAGATCTTGGAAAAATCTTGCCACAGTACCTGTTAAAACAAATTGATCTATCAAAAATGGGTGTACTTTGCTGTTTATTTTTTGTCATCAGTATTTCAGTTTACTGAATTACGAGCAAAGCTTTAAACCAATATTGAACTGAACTATTTATTTGGCAATTAAGTCTTTCTGAAAACAGAGCCAATAAATATGCAGAAACAAAACCTTCTGATTAAAGTGGTAATGCCTGGATTTGCCAATGTATCCATATGCAACATATGAAACAAATTTCATTTTAATATTTATCAAGACATGTAACACTTTGCCACTTCTCCAACTAAATCTCTGTGCAATAATAATATAAAAAACCACAATCAACTGCTCCCCTTTTTTTTCTTTTGCAGGTTTAAAATCTTAGCTTGATGGGAAAAGGTTTTAAATTGTTTAGCTTATCCAAAGTGTCAGCAAATGTGCCATCGTTTCCATCCATGGAAGATCAGACCCGGCACAATTTAGGAGACCTAATCCATCAAGGTATGTTTCTATAATGCCATTCCTTGAATATGGCTGACATGTTTTCAGAAAGATCAAATAAATTTATATGCCAGTTACCAACCACATACACTACCAGCCTAAAAATGAAATATGACTATAAATAGCAAAAGAAACCAAACGAAAATAAAAAAGCTGAAAATTTAAATAACCATGGCAGATTATTCTTCCAAATTAGGGAGGTTTCCTAGAAAGTATACAAACAAAATCAAATGCTAAATGCATTTCTGAAAAATTAGGGGTCATTTTGAACATCAATGTATGATCAGTTAAAGCCACTCTGAAATAATTTCATTTTGTCAAAAATCACACGTCTTTATTAGATACTTTGTACATTGTCACGATATCTGTGGAACTGTGAATTAGCAGACTCTACAAGTAATGCTCCCTCCATGTCATGTCATGTGAACAAGTAAAGTCATTTGAAGTTGTTACACTACTGATTTATATCACTTTCAGTTCAGATGTGTTGTAAAATGATTTTCAGTCATGTGGTTTTTGTATTGTCGTATGCATTCCCTTTGAAAATTATTGCTCTGATATAAAGTTGGGGTTTAGAACCACTTTGGGAATGCAAAATTTTAAATTATTTCATTAACCAGCATGTTTGCAGACCACGCGGTTTCCATTATCACTGATCCCAGCACATTGCCAGTGATTGTAACCTTCTCTTTCCTCTTTGTTTTAAATGTTGTGCTGTATTTGTTTGGTTTTCACCCATCTTTGGAATGCATGCATTTCTCTCTCTGGCATAGTGAAATAGCGACACTACTTTGGATGGGTGGACGGCAGTGTCCTTGCTGTCCGAAACTCAGGACCACCCACAAAGGCAGTATTTAATACAACAGAGGTTTTCACATTACCTGAAGCAATTCATAAAAAATCGATTTCATAAGCATATTAAATTAAAAAGGCCTTGCCAACCTCTTTTTTTTAAAGCTCACTTTGCAGCCAAAAGAAGACTGGGGTTTGCCACGCATCATGTAGTCAGGGTTTTTCAAATTCATTTTAATTAGGTAAAACCTGATTCAAAAGCAGTTCTTATTGCCAGTGTAAATGCACCCTCGATATGATTCAGCTATACTAAAGAATGATATGGTGTTGTTCAAAGTTGTGTTGCACAAGGTGGAGCTCAAATCCTTGCACTTTAACTTGGGCACATACATTCTCTTGCTTCCTCCATGCACCTTCTTCAGCAAGGCCCTTCAAAATCCAGGGGAATACAAAATACCTTTTATGATATCTTTGGGATAATCAAATACAATATCTTTCCTAAGGTGAACTGATTATAGACTGCTAATTGCACCCCTCGAGTAAGTTGTAACCTGGTAAAGTGCAGCTGATGAACAACTTGCATTAACTATAGAAGGGTTTCTATGAGTTATTTCTATCTTTATTTGGGATAAAGATTATTCTTTAAGGGCTAAACTGTACCATTCAGCCTCTCTCAATTTTTTGCAGACATTTGACATGCGGATTTGTAAGCCTGTTTTCCGAGATAATATTCCAAAATGCATTCTGGGTGTCTTTTGAAGTCAAACTGAAGGGGGGAAAACCCTACTTTTATGAAGTACATTTTGGTTTAGCTTGATTTCATACTTCTGGTTTTTTAAAAAAGGTATCCATGAATGTGAAAAGTATTATTCAAATATCCACTATTTAGTTCTTACAAATTTTCAGAGTCAAATTCATACCGTAATGAAGTGTAAAATTAATCAGATTTGGAGGTCAACAAAAAGGCTCCTTCTAGGTCTAACAAATGGCCTTCCACTTAGTACCTGAAAGACCACAGACGTCTATGTGTTTGAGCCAATTCTGAGACAAAACGTCCATTGATTTTTTTTTTCAAATGTCAATTTGAGCCAAACATTTGCAGTGACAACTCCAATTTTTTAAACACTTCTTCTAATCATGCACAGATCTTGTTAAATTTTCTTTCTGGCATTATCAAAGGAAAGACGAAGGGAGAAAACAGTCTTGCAGTTCATGATCAGAAAAAAATTATAAGGAAAAGATTAAGCATTAATATAAAGGTGATGAAGAAATTCTGGAACAAGTCAAAGTATGCAGTGTTTTGGCATCACATATTAAGGATAAGTTTCTGCTGTAATTACAAACAAACATAAAATCAAACATTACATCCATCTCTTGCTGAATACAGAACCTTTTAAAACACAAGTGACCCATCATAATCCCTATTAATCATCCAATCTTGAATAATTTCTAAAGCAAGTAAGAGTGGCTGGTTAGAGAAAAGAGATGTTAGGAAAGTCCGTTGTGAGTGATTAGCTTTGAAAATGTACCTGCAGGTATAACGTTCTTTGCCTTTTCGCAGAAGATTCTCTGGCAAGGTGCTGGGAGGGGCTCTGAAGTTGAACATGGAAGGGACAGATTGTATGAGGTCACTGGCTTCTGGTTTCAGAGCACTAAAACTCTCTAACTTTTCAGCCATGTTTTCTATAGCTGACATCTGTAAAAAGGAGGGAGAGAAGCATGTTACACTGAAGATACCCTTATCTTCCAAAGGAAAATTATGAAAATTGAAGGCTTGGTTTTAAGACGTGCATCATAACTGGCATTACTAAACAATTATGGCTAGAAGAGAGCAAAACTGTAATGCATGCACCACTATTTTAAAGACATGAGTAATGGTTATACATTCTGCATTCTAAGTTTTATTCCAGTTGAGGACAACCAGCAACATCCACTGGACTTAAGCTAGTTTAATTGTTAAGAAATCCTAGGAACTGTGGTTTTTACTGGTAATTTGCCAACCTTATTACAAAATGATTCCCAAAAAATCTTGGAAGGAGAAAGCTGTTACACACATATAAGCTTATGATTTCATCCCTTTACTAAAATACTTAGTAACTAACATGAACTTTGAGTCTCCATCTTGGAAAAAACTAAAAAATCTTTTATATTATTTCTTTGTCCGCAAAGGTCTGGCCATGCTCATCATGTTACCACAATACAGAAGTTCTTCTCATCTGTTACTTCTTTTCTAAAACTGTACTGAATGCTAGTGAGTGGTGGAACCCCCATTTCTATTGATCATAGCTCTCTCACAAAGCAGCCTTCTTCTCTGAAATGGCTGGGGAAGCCCACTTCTGGAGCAGCTGTGTATGGGATAGGCATGGGGTTCTAGATAACGTACTATGGAAAGCCAATAAGGTAATCTTCCCAGGCTTTCTAACGAATTAGAGCAAGGCTGCTATATATCAGTCACCCTTAGTTGTGTCAGTGTTCCAAATTAAGAGGGCTAGCACACACATGTATATTATGGCTTGAAGTCAATGGCATCATCCTCTGTCCATGTGCACATGGGCTATCACAAAACTAACACCACAGACATAACTTTCTTATCTCTTTGAGTACAATGGTTGTAAGCACTCAGCTGCTGATAATTATGTGTAAACAAATTATGCGATGAATATAGATTTCTGAATATATAACAAGAATAAAATAAAAAATAAAAGTAGGAAACAGATTGTAATCCACTAAAGAGCACAGTAAAATAAATCGATTAGTCTTTAAGGTGCCCTAATAATTCTATTTTTATCTTGTTTTTGTTATACCTATTGAAACAAACTGACACAGCTATATCTTTAAAGAATACACTCTGAACCAAACTTTATGACAGTATTAAATAACTTCACAATTTTGTGCCAGTTTTGGCTCTGTGTATGTGGTAGATCTCATCAAACAAAACTGGCTTATTCCTGACCTATGGTGAATAAAAGCATAGGTCAAACCCTACAACCAGTGATTCTGCAAGTATTGAGTCATGGAGAACAAACAAAACATATAAAGTATAAACCATATTCCAACCCTAAACACACCTAATTGGTATATGTTCCTTTCATTCCAGACGTGAAGAGTGGGATATACTTTTGCATAGGCAGATTTTTAAAAATGCACTGCAAATATCTGAAGACAAGATCACATCAGGAATCAGAGAGAGGGAAGAGGGAGAGAGAATCAAGTGGCTCTTCCCTGTGAGCATACTACTGGAAACAATTGTTTAAAAAAAGACGAGTGTCATTAAGTTAATTCTTCTACACTTTCAAAACTAAGATTTTGTTCCTCACTTTCCCTCATCAAAAATGATTGAGCAGTGAGTTTAAAAGATTACACAGCTTTCTGAGGCATTCATACACCTATGAATGCCTAGGAGCACAGGCTCTTGTCAAGGAGAGCGCCTCACCTTGAAATTTTGGAGTGATGTGCCCCCCCCCCATTTAGAATGCTAAGATTGGCTCTCTCTTCTTTTTTGGCAGAAAGTGCTAATGTAAGAATATGGGAGCCTAAGGATTTGATTTGCATCTCACTTAATATTGCATTTACACAAAAGTACACACATCAAGCTCAATATTACCCATCAGTCACAAAAAAAATATGGAATAGGATTGGATTGGCTTACATTTTTCATGTTAAGGTGCAGGATAAATATTATCATTTGGTTTATGCCTGTTCTTTTTGGTCCAAAATAAATGTGTGCTTGTTTGCTTGAAATGACTATTCACATTCTGCTTAGCACTGATATTTTTCTCCCCTTTAGCCCGAAGCCTGCCCTGCCATTTCATGCTCAGACTCCTAATGCTGACTACAAATCGCAGCGTACAGGGTACCACTGCCAATTTGCCAAATGTCTTTCATCAAACACTGTTGGGGACAGGATCTCAGAGGGAAGTCAAGATACATTTACTTGTCAAGAGACAAATGGGAAAGCAGAGGGAAGCAGTAAGGGCTGGAAGCTCTGGGTTTTGATTCATAATCACTCAGCTGCTAAAACATTCTCCCCAGATGCAAGTGGACAGGGCATTTGTCAATATGAAAGGTTTTGACAGGTACTGATCGTAGGGCCAAGATATGTAATGATGATGCTGGGTTGTGATAGAAGGTAATTCCATCCTAGTAGGCCAATGTCATTATCGGCCTATGGAGTTCAGTGTTATTGTACCATTTATTTTTCACTCTTTTTCTCTCCGCAGAATCAATCTGCAGTTGCATTTCCATTGCATTTAATCCCTTCTAATTGTTCGTGAGATGGATAATTTTGCTGTTTTATTAATGGCAGAGACAGGGGTTGGGGGTGTTTTTGGACTTTTTCTTGATTAGTAGTGACACGGATTAAGATAACATCTATTTCTGGCTGGGGATGACAGTATACATCCAGAAGGATGAGATATAGCTTTGTTTACATATATACACAAACATAATCCTAAATCCAAAGGTCATCAACAAAGCAAAGCAGTTTCAGGATCACTAGCTTCTTTTGGCAGCCATGGTGTTCCAACATGTGAGAGAGACATACAGAAAGTAGAGAGAGAGAGAGAGAAAATGAAACATAGACTTGACAGTGATTCTTTCAGTCCCCAAATCTGAGTCAGTTTCACTACCAGGTGCTTTTTACATACAGACTTCAGTCCTATGAACAGATTACATTAGCTCCCCTTTTGTGTTTGAACTTGGTTAAACAACCAATTATCATGTAATTTGTGAAGCTTTAGTGGCTAGTTTGGCACAATCCTAAAGTACAGAGTGGTCGAAATGACTAGATAAGCGGGGCATAAATACAATAAATAAATAAATAAATACATACATACATTTGCACTAATTCTTTAACACACATCAACACCGATTTGATGGTTTGTACATGGCCACTTATAGAATTTGATTTGCAAGGGTTGCATTGAGAACACATGGCAGAGTTACTAGAACTACATTACTTGGAAAAACCATGCCTCTCTTGCTCCCAGTGTTTGCTAATATAGTCATTCTTGGTTATATATTTTCTGTTTATTGGTGTGGCTTAAATACATGTTATATTTTTTTTGTCATTTATATAGAATCAGGAGCATAGGTGAGAAAAGTTAAGTTTCTTGGACTGTAAATCTCCAGATGCTCCACCGCTCATCCTAAAAGTAACTTTTCCAAGGTGTGCCCTTGAACAGATTGCATGAAGATTAAAGGTAAGCAACTTAAACTAGAACAGTCAGTGAAAAAAAATCCCATAGTTAATAAATGATGCAACCAGGTATAACAAAGAAAGCCACAGGAAAAGGTATTCTGAAAAAAAAAAATGCATTCTCAAAATTGAAAATCAGCAGTAAAGGATTGTGACACACCCTTCCATGGGGAACATTTCATAATGCTGGTGCTATAATGTAGAATGCCAAGCTCCTGTTCCATTATAGTCCTCACCAACATGAATACTGGGCCATGTAGCAGGGCTTTGCAGATTTAATGGTACAGGAAGTTACTTGCAGAAAGTGGCACTCATTAAGGGAAATCACAGGTGGAAGGATTAATGGCACAAACACCCAAAAGGAGGGGGGAGATAAGGTGTATGAGTGGCCTGTGTTCCTGTTTTGGTACTTTGCCCCAAAACTTTGGGATGGGACACCCCCCGTTCTGGTCCCAAACTGTTTGTGTTATAAGAAGAAGGGCAGTAGATCTGGCAAGCCAGTTGAGAGCTTCAGAGCCCCTGATCGGCCTGCCTACCTGCTCATGAAAACCAACCATTTACTATCTATTCATTATTCAATACATTGTTCTAATTTATACGTATCTGTGAAAAATATATTTAAAATATATTTAGTGAGTGGTGTTTATGTCCTTTATATTTGTTGCTGATACTGCAAACAGCCCATTGTTATTCATCTATCAAGCACTATGGATTAAGAAGATTAAGGTGCTACAAAACTGTACAATGAATATTATGTTGACATTAAAAATATAGCAAAGTCGCTGACAGCATCTAGCTCTACTTATCTTGTACACTGACATCATGAGTATTGAGTGTTTCCCTTCTCCACATAATCCATTGGTATTGCCAAGATAGGAAATTGCACAACATTTATGAGACCAAGATACAGAGTATGCTGTACTATGTACAAAAGGAGATAGGGGGAGAACTGAACCCAACATGAGGCTTCGATTATTCAGGGGATCCCAATGACTTTCCCCCCTAAATTACTCAACTGAAAAAATTACTTTTGAATCAAGCTGATGTGAAATAAACTGAGGATAAAGTGAAGTTACTAGCTTCTTTCCTTCTGTCACATACAGCCACTTCGACTGTTTGTATTCTCTTTCCTTACTACTGAGAACCAGTGGAGCAGTCAGAAAGCTATCAGTGGAACCTTCCTTTAATCTTCTTAATGCCTGCTAGCATAGCTCTTTGCCTCAGATGAGGCAAAAGGTCACTGTTTTGCCATCCCAACAGATGTTCCCAGACAAAGAAAGCCAAATAAAGGTTGCTGAGGCAAGGACTTTGGTACAGAGAATACACCAGGAGTTGAAAAGGAAGGAAGCCGTACAAGACTATCAGACCTATAACAATGACAGTTAGCAAAAACTTAGATTATTCTGTATGTGAATTTCTCTTATGTTTAGGTGCCAAAAATAGAAGTGTAAATTGCTCAGCTCTGCCCAGAAATGGAGTGCCGTCCTCATTCCCCCACGCTGGCCGCCTTGCATTGGTTGCCCATTCGTTTCCGCGTTGATTTAAAAGTTCTTACGATTACATATAAAGCCCTAAATGGTTTAGGACCTTGATATCTGCCAGAGCGGCTTCTCCCACCCAGTTCTGCCAGAGTCACTCGTTCCAGCCAGGCCGGGCGGCTGAGGGGTCTAATGCCGAGGGAGGTCGGGAAGGAAAGAATGAGGAACAGGGCCTTCTCAGCAGTGGCCCTTGCCTGTGGAGATCCACCTGGCTCCCTCTCTGGGTGTTTTCAGAACCAAACTCAAGTCTTGGCTATTTCGGCAAGCATTCCCTCCTGCTGTATCTTAAATTCACATCTTACCATCTTGGATTTATCGTGTATGTTTATTGGTTCAATTGTTTTTAAATTTGTAATGCTGCCCAGAGTAGACCTTTGGTCTAGATGGGCGGGGTAGAAATCTAATAAAATAAATACTACCCAGCTGTACTAATGATTTTTCCAGCAGATTTTCTGTGTATTCACAGTGTATATATTACATTTTGTAAAGTGGACTGGTATTATTTCCATATTGCACATGGGGCTTGAGGCAGAGATGCTGTGGCTTGCCCTAGGTCACCAAATAAGTTTCTGGCTGATGTGGGATCTGAACCACAGAAATTCCTGGCTCCCAATCCACCAGCTTTCAGAAGAACAATACCCAAGTGACAGCCTAAAAGATACGAGAATTAGTGGTGACAACACATTGGTAGACGAATGCAAATGTCTGGTTAATCCACTTACCTATGATTGCATGCATGCTATTACATCACTAATTCTGGGGCTGAGGTTTGGTTTCAATGGCAGGCCAAAGGACACTGCCCCAGGAATATGGGCACAAATTAAACCTTGCTAAATCTACACCAATACAAAAAAAAAAATCACCTTATAATGGCCTCATACCAGAGCTTGGGAAATTTACTTTTTTTGGACTATAACTACGAGAACCCCTATCAAGCATGGCCACCATGTAGGTTGGGGAATTCTGAGAATTACATAAATTAAATTTTCTAATCTCCAGGTTAAACATAGTTAATTTACCCCACAACTACCCAGGGAAGGATCTACAAGATCTTCACTGACAGCAGTTCTTTCCTGGCCATCTACTTGGAATCCATTGTGGCTGAAAATGTCAGAAACTGACTCTGAGTATTCGAATTTGTAATGCATGAGCAAGGGCTTCTTACTAAGCAGGAAGCTGTAATACTCTATTCTCAGAAGATCCCCAACAGGCATTCATAAACGTATGAGGACTGAGATATAAAATATGATACATTCTCCTTCTCTGAAAACATTGTTCAGGTACAGAGCAAAGAAAAGGAAACAACAGTTCATTTAATTTTAGAGGCAGTATTAAAAAAAAGAAGAAGAACAAGGCTTCCGTAATAGCTTGTCGCCAGAAAATACAATGATGGCCAATAGCAGTGTTATATCTTCAAAGGTCTCCAACGAATTTATAGAAGAAGATGGCTCAATCAACATAGTTTAGCCCTGTGTGGTTAAGAATGGAACCTCAGAAGCTATATACCAGAAAAGAGGGAACGTTAGCTCTGGCTTACACCCTATTTTAATTTCTCAAGCCCATTAGCTGGATACTATTGGAAATGAATGGAATTGCCTCTCTTTTTCTGCCTCTGTCTCATATATATGTGACAGGGAGGATAGACGGAGTTCCAGATTTTTCTCACTATGAGAAAGATCATTCCATCCCCAATAACAACATGTTACTTCATAGGAAAGGAGGAGAATCAGAACAAACTTGGAGTTAAGATTTTATGTGTCTCCTGAGACATTTCTGGAGTGGGGTGGCAGGATC
Source organism: Pogona vitticeps (assembly GCF_051106095.1). Lineage (NCBI taxonomy): Eukaryota > Metazoa > Chordata > Lepidosauria > Squamata > Agamidae > Pogona > Pogona vitticeps. Next base: position 18,398,145 of record NC_135785.1, on the reverse strand, counting down.
CTTTGTCCCAGCCCTGCCATATGGTGAAGCAATGTCTGTTCCTATCTGTGTTGATTTTTTTTTTAAAAAATAGTATTTTATATGTTATGCTGAACAGAAATGTTGATTTATAGATATAAAAAGTTGATTCTATCTGCATCCAGATGTTTAGGAAAGGAAGCAGCTCGCATCCCCTGCCTCCCTTTTTGTCCCTAAGAGACCATAAACTGCTGGGTGACGCAAACCTACATGTGTGCCCAGTTTTCCCCCAGCTGAGACACAAAAATGCAGACATCACCATAACTTTGGGGCTAGGGTGAGCATTTTCAAGCATCTCAGATGGGCCTGATACCATCAACATCGCCTTAGACTTCCACAGTTAGAATTTACTGGATAGGCCATAAAAACAATAACGGAAAAAGAGGGTAAGCCTGTTAATAATGTTAACTTGATGGTTTGATAGGCAATGCCTCAGATTCTGTGGTTCAGATTCCACATCAGCCAGATTAAGTGATTCCCAGCATTTTATAAATAAGGCAAATTCAATTTTCTATGAGAAAATGGCTGGCATTCATAACTCACCGGGAAGAGACTGCTACAGATTATTGTTTTCCATTTCAGAGCATTTTGTAAAAAAATACAGAAAATTGGACCAATGGAGTTCAGCATCTTTTCAGTTTTTATCAACTACATCTAATAATCAGCCATGTCACTTTGGGTCTGTCTTAGAAACTCTCAAGAAGAATTATATAGATTGGTGAATAAATGTTTTTTCGTGCAGATAGGAAGAAAAGGAGAACAGGAGATTGAACTTTGATTATGAATTTCTTCCATTCCTTTTCCCTTCCAAATCAGTGAATGAAAAAAGGAGTCAGGTAAGTTAGGAGAGGAAATTAAAATACTGTAAACTGCCCTTAAACCTCCTAATAACAGGAGGGTTAAAATGGAACAAATAAATCCAGTTTGTAGACTGTAATCCATTAAAACTTCCACTAAAATAAATCAGTTAGTTTAAAGGTGCCATAAGCCTTTTCTTTTTTTTCTTACAACATTTAAAATAAATTAAATAAAAAAAATTTAAAATGTTATAAACATATAAAAACATTGATTAAGTAAATTGGTCTTTCTGTACAGAAGCCCTTCAATCTATTTTTAATGGTAGTTACTTATAATATTTTTGAAATGCAAATATTCATTGAAACCCACATCTCTGTAAAGTTGGGAACAGGATTTTATTTTATTTATTACATATTTAAGCATTTAAGCTGTCTTTCTCCTGGCAAAGGGACTCCAGGTGGCTCCCACGTCATTAAAACAATCAGAAATTAAAACAAAATATATAACTATGAACAAGCTATTAAACATGATAATATTATTATGCTGTGAACTGCCCAGAGTGGCCTTGGTAGCTAGATGGGTGGTATATGAATCAAATGAACAAATGAGTGAGTGAATGAGTGAATAAATATAAATTAAAAGATGTAAAAACATTAAAAATGTATTTTAAATGATATAAAAGCAGCAATGATAGGTCATTCTGAACGTTGTTCTTCCATACCAGATAAGTCAGAACCGATTTACAGCAACCCTAATAGGGCTTTCAAGGTAAGTGAGATATTTAAGGAGTGGTTTCACCAATTCCACTCCCCCAGTGAGTGTCCATGGCCATGCAGGAATTCAGAGTCCTAGTCTGTCACTCTATCCACTACACCACACTGTGTACCAGTAGACCATCTATGTTAAAATTATATAGTAGAAACCCATCTGAAAATAAAGGCTTTCACTAGTTGCCAAAAGGACGGGAGAAAGGAGATGAACCCAGTCTCATGAGGGAAAGCTTTCCATAATCTGAGGACAGCCACCAAGAAGATCCTCTCTTGGGCCCCCTCTCAACCACACCCAAGGAAGGCTCCCCTGTTATATCTTATGACCTGTGGAACATTTTATGGGGAGATATGGTCTGCTAGATAGCCTGGACCCAAGCCATATGGGACTTCATAGGTCATAACCTATAAATGCACACTCTGTGTAGCTGCTGTAACTGGGGAGTTATATGCTCCCTGGACTCAGCACTAGTCAACAGTCTGGTTGAAGCATTTGCAGCTGCTGAAGTTTCAAATGCTGCCCCATGTACAGTACCTTGTAGGAATCCAAACAGGATGTAATGAGGCACGCATCACTGACATCTCAAGAAATGGCACAGGTTGCACATACATTGACTATGGATGAGAGCAGGACATCAGTTCTCAATAATTAGTCCAGGTGCAGTCCCTAACTGTGAATCTGGGTTTCGGGAGGGACATAATCTCATATAGCTCAGGCTGAATCCCTCTTTTTTGGATCTGCCTCTCTCTGTTTTTCATAAGTCCCCCCATCCAGTCCATTACCAACACTAGATGTTGGTTTAGAGCAGGAACAGCTTCCTTATAGTTAAATGGAAATAAATGATAAGAGTTGGGTGTCAACCGCATACTGGTGCCACCAAGCTCCAAAACTCCAGATAGCAGTTTTATGTAAATATTAAATATTGGGAGGAGGGGGGGACAAAACAGAGCCCTAAAGGACAGAACACGCCACAGACCAAGACATCAAACAGGAGTCCCCCAGCAGCAGCTTCTGAGTTTGCTCCTCAAAGACAGTGCCTCCAAGTCCCATCCCAGAGAGACCGTTCAAAAAGTTATCATGGTTAATGGTATTCAAAGCCACTGAGGGTTCTAGCAGAACCAAGAGGGACACACTCTTTCTGTCTACCTTCTGATGTAGGTAATCCACCAAGGTGACCAAGACTGTCTCTGTCTCACATGCAGAACTGAAGCTGGATTTTAAAAATATTTGCTTCATTTCTATAGGTGTCAAACCCACCTTCTGCCAAGCCAGGAAGACAGGGAAAGATCAGGTGTTGGCTAGACAAATGTATGGCAGAGAAAATTTCCAAGACTACATATTACTGTGGCAGCTCTTTGTGTTCTAAAGAAGATGCATGCCCCAAACTTATAAAAGACGAGGAAGGTAGGATAAAAAGAATGCACGGGAGAGCTCAGCCCATATCCACAAGGTTTTTTTGTAATATGATCAATCTCAAGCGACTTTTCCTTTTTTAAATCCACCTGGAACAGCAGGTGTTTCTTGCTCCATATAAGGTAAAACCCTTTCTTGCAACACCTTGAGCATCATTTTGCTTGCAAGGGAAATTAGATCAATGGTCCTATAGTTACTGCACTCCTTGGCATCACCTTTCTTGGGGAATGGGCTCTAAATTGAATATAGGTTTTCGATATTTTCTGGCATATTCTCGTTACTTTATTAGTTTTTAAAACTTGGATCTGATGACTTCACATGTAGTTGAAGCCTGAGTCTTCTTGCTACTCTTAAAAGGAGCAAGCTTTGTCTTGACAGCTCTTATGGATGTTTATAGGCCTTCCACAATTAACATCATCTTCTGATGTTCAAGAGGATACCTAAGAGCACAGGAAGCTACTTTCCAGTAGATCAGAACCCACGTAATAGAAACCTATCTATACAGACCAGCAACAGCTTTCCACATTTTCAGGCAGGGTGATTTTGTTGTTGTTGTGGGGTTTTTTTTAAAGGCCTATAAGCTAGGGATTAAACCAGGGATCATCTGCTTGCAATGCATGAGCTACAACCCCTGTCCAATGACTATCTTGTACTGTTTCCTTTAGCCAGTGTGAGTCACAGAGATGCAGACTAAATCTCTTTGGCTGCATTGAGAAGTGAGACATCAAGCTACAAGCTATTACTTGCCCATTATCGAGGGTTTTGGCTTCTCTCCACCATGACCTGCCTCCCTCAGTGGTCAGTAGTCATAACATATTTTAAGGCTTGCAAAGAATTGATACCTGAATTTTCTCATTTTTATTCTTCTTTGATTTCTTTCTCTTTTTTTCTGGTAATAGTATTGTGTTTCATTCTTTTGGTATCATGCCTAGCAAACATTAGACACTTTGTACATTGTTTTTTTTACTCACTAGATTCTACCCCAACATCTGCCTTTCCTGCTTGTCACTATATACACCAATTTCGAGGCCTGCAGTTTCTGCTTAGTTTCTCAGCCCAGGCGGATAGGTGAGAAGGTCATGTGGCTTATTTACCAGGATCAAAATCCGCCAATTTTGTAGGCTATCACTTAATCCACACAACCTATTTTCCATGAACCAAGAACTTGAAGTGAAAGAAGGAAAAAAAGTCAACTGTCACTACCAGAATAACAACGTAAAACAGGCTATATCATTTGCAGGAGGAAGTAGCTAGAGAAGAATCTAATTTTGGTCTCAATGGATTGTGCGTGGAGTTGTAAAACATGTCGTCCTGTATCACTACTGCCTGTCTTATTTTTGTTTCAATGACTTTTCCACAAAAAGCTGGCCCTAGTGACTGCCCTCAGGTTCTCACCAGCTGTAATGATAACTATGCCAACAAAAACACAAAAAGCAAAATTTAGACCTGTGGCCCATGAATATATCTGTGAATCCAGCTGACCCATTTGTATGACCTTCAATGCCTTCAGTATTCTCCTTGTTCATACTCTCAGTGGCATGGCACCACTTATTTAAAGATGAGCAAAGTTATTGACCCAGCATGTTATAGCAGACACGGCAACAGACTAGGACTCTGGAGACCAGGGTTCGAATCACCACTTGGCCATGGAAACTCACTGGGAGGGTAGAACTGGTAAAACCACTCCTTAAATATCTCACTTACCTTGAAAACTCTATTAAGGACATTATCAGTCAATTTCAGCTTCACAGCACATAACTAACTAACTAAAGTTAGTGAACAGTGTTATTATGTCTGAGGAAATGTAATTCTGATTTTTAATCACATATGTAGGTAGGAGAGGTGTTATTCTTTCACTATAAAGTGTCCTCATTCTAGCTGTACTCAGGTATCCTGTATTAATTAATGAAGCTTAGGAGGAGGGCAGTGTGCGATGCCTGCCACCTTCCACTACTATTTTGAATTCAAAGTGCCAAGTCTTAAGTGGAAAGCTTCCTGTATACATCAAGGTTCTCCGTGCATTTATGAACCCTGATTTTCCACATTTCTAGCTGTCCACTTCGGCTTCATTGCCTTTCACGTGAGCATAGTGACAACAGAAGGGGCAAGGCTAGCCCACTTCCCTCTTCACATGTTTATATACACCACCTGAATAGGACTTCTGTCTATAGATATGAAATCTGTTCCAAATTTCCGACTTATCTGAATGGGGGCACAGTGTTGTTGTAAGAGCTAGGATGCAGGTGATGACTTGTGAATCCATGAGCACATCCAGATTAGAATGTTTCATCACAAAGGACTGGCTGTATGATGTTTTCCATATGCAGAGAGCCAAGGGGAGTGTAAATGCTTTCCCACATACTACTTTTTCTCACATTGCTCTTGATCTCCATGTTGGAAAAAAACCCATGAACCGCACACACATACACACACCCTTTTTTCCTGGATATTGACTACAGTTTTATGGTATAGAGACTTTAACCCATGGACAAAGCTTCAAAAATAAAAGTACCCAGGAACAGAAAAATCAAGCAACATTTCCACATGCATTGCACTTGTGTAATCATGTCAAAATGCTTGTTCGCAAATGCCAGATACTGCAGTGGAACACTCCAGACCTTGGAGTTTAATTTTGGCTTTAATGTCCCTTTTCTAATAACTACAGTGTAACCACGTCACATGATCATATTCTCTTAACGAGGGATAACTTCACAGTGGGGAAGCTGTAATTTTAAAGTTCGCTTTATAGTTATGAACGATGAAGAACAGCCCACAAGAAATAACACACTGTTCAAATGCTGCCTGTGTTCTGGCTGCCTCAAGCTCTGTTAAGGATCCTAAGGCAGAAGAGAGGAGTGTGTGTTTTACACCACAACCCAATGGTTTGTTCTGTTCAAATTGCTTGAAACACAATAAGTAACAGTAACTATCTTAGTTATTTTTGAGGAAATGAAAAATAAAGTGTTGCATTTCCAAAATTTGTAGCTACAAAAATGGCAAGATACATTTTTTGAGCCTTGGAAGTACAACTGTAATTAATTACCTTTGAAAACTAATTTTCAAAGCCTTAGGAAAGCAGTAGCATTTGCTCCATCTTTAAATATATTTAAATGGTTAAGAATGATTGAGGCGCTATTTTTTTAAAAGTAAAACTTTGAATGGTTACCTTGTGATCGAATAGAAGCAAGTTAAATATTTGAATATAGAATAAGCTATATACGATTTACTGTACACTATGGCTGGATCTCCAGCAGGATTGATCTAGGCAGACCTCCATTTAATGTTCAAATAAGTCTGAGGGCTTCATGAGGCCTCCACCCACTAACTGGAAGCTATGCTCTGACTGCCATAATTCCTGTTGGCCCAAATCTCCAACCACCCATTAGGAGCACACTAGAAGGGACTCTATATACATGTCAACATATTCCCATCACCCTTTTTCCTTGGGGCAAGACTTGCCTTAGTTCTTCCCACACTATGGTGGCTTTTATTTACTAGAAAAAAATTCATTAGATGGCATATGACACTCAAACTAGTAAAAGGGAGGTCAACATGGATTCCAGACCAAATCAAGCCTGAACTCTCACTATCAGCTAAAATGATTAAACTAAAGCAATTTTAGTTGTGATATAACACAAGAAGATAAGACTTGTTTGAAAAGTCTATGATTAGCAAAGGGTGGGTGGGCAATAGGAGAAAAGGAAGCCAGGACATGAGATAGATGGACTCAATAATGGAAGCTTAGTTTGTAAGATCTATGCAGGATTGTTAATGGCAGAACTTTGGGGAGGTCATTAATTCCTAGGGACACCATCAGTCATAAATGATGTGAAGACATATAAAAACTACCAGTGTCATAATTCTGTGCCTCCTAATGCACATCCAAGTCCTTTGTGGCAGATTCCCATTCATGAGAACCTGTACTGGAGTACAAAGTACAGCATTTGATGAAAAGTAAAATGAGATACAGCTATGATTTGGGAGAGCTAAAGGGGGGGGAATTGTGTTGCAATGAAGCAGATTGTTATTCATGTTATGTCTTCCTTAGCCAGTTTCCTTTATAGTGTTTAAATTGAAAATATAAATAAAAAACTTACCCAAGTTCTTTGATCAGGCAATTGGAACTGGGAGCAAAATTGAAACAAAAACAACACATTATTCCTGCATTTGGATCCCTTATTACAATTAATGCATATTTCATGCCACAATAAATTTGTCTTTTAACTGTGTTAAAAATTCTTTCTTGTTTTTGCTACAAGAGACCATGACGGTATCTCTTCTGGAAGTAACTTATTTGTACTTGGCGTGAGATTGGGCCACCACTAGTTAGCATTATCCATGGTTAAGATCAGTATGAACATTGGGCAAGGGGGGGGGAGTTTGATGTAAGGGAAGGGAGGTTGGTGGTAAGAAGGCTGACTCACTGTTTCTTGACTGTATTTAAGAGAGAACCAACATAATGTTTTTATTGCTCATTGTATCCCAAATGCGCTTGGGACTGGTGAAAGCTTTGCGTTCTGAAATTGTAGCTGTAGCAGGGGTAGCCATGTTTGTCTGCGCAAGCATTATAGGTGAAAACATTTAAAAAAAAAAAGGCAAAAACTTGGTGGCACCTTAAAATTCTTTGCTCTGCTCTTGGGGTCACCCATTGTCTGAGGCAATTCACACAGTACTGCAACTGATTACAAAGAAAAGCTTGTGGGGGGGAATGGAATTCATCAAGGACTGTAAATAGCCCATCTAATTAACATTCATGTTACTCTACCATTGTTATTTTACCATTGTTAACTTAGGACTTCTCAGTGGGACGAGAAAATTTCGGCATATCTCCCCCACTCTGGCTGCCTTGCATTGACTGCCCGTTCATTTCCGCATTGATTTCAAAGTGTTAATGATTATATATAAAGCCCTAAACGGTTTAGGACCTTGATATCTAATGGAATGCCTCCTCCCACCTAGATCTACCTGAATCACTTGTTCTAGCCAAAATGGGTGGCTGATGGGCCTTACATCGAGGAAGCTAGGAGAGAAAGAACAAGAAACTGGGCCTTCTTGGCAGCAGCCCCTCGCCTTTGGAACAGTCTCCCGCCCCCCCCCGAGATCTGTCTGGCTCCCTCGCTGGGTGTTTTCAAGAGGCAACTTAAGACCTCGCTCTTTAGGCAGGCTTTCCCTCCTGTGATCACTTGATTATTTTTATTTTTTCCCCATTTTAACCATATTACTATTGTTGCTTTTTTATTTTATTATACTGTTTTTATTCTATTTTTATTGTTAGCCACCCAGAGTAGACTTGTGTCTCGACGGGCGGGCTATAAATAAATAAATAAATAAATAAATAAATAAATAAATAAATAAATAAACAAACAAACAAACAAACAAACAAACAAACAAACAAACAAACAAACAAACAAATTGTTGTAAGCCGCCCAGAGACCTTTGGGTAGAGTGGGTGGCATATAAGTTAAATGAATGAATGAATGAATGAATGAATGAATGAATGAATGAATGAATGAATGAATGAATAAATAAATAAATAAATAAATAAATAAATAGGATAGAGGTGCTCACATTCTTTATAGTGCAAGCTTCTATTACAGACCTGCATATCAAAGATACTATCATCACAATATTTAGCACCCACTGACTTTCTTACCAACCAACCACCAGCTCTGTATTTTGATATCTATATGTATAAATACTTGCCATTTTATATCTCCTTCTCTTGTGTCTGATGAAGTGGACTTGTCCATGAAAGCTCACATTAAAAAATATAAAAGTTAGTCTTTAAAGTGCCACCACGTTTCGTCTTTTTTAAAAAACTTTTTACTTTTATTTTATTTTCACCTATAATGCTTGTGTTCCAAAGCCATAATTTACAAATAAATACTAGTTTTAAGAGTGAATTGAAGGTTTATTGACTACTTTTTTTGTAATCTGTACTTGTGCCTATAATAAACCATAATGTTAAAATAAAATTATATATAAACACTGGACCAAATTCTGCCTTTTTAAGCACAGCAACAGTTCTCATAATATGCTCTGATTTTGGTGTGCAACAACTTCATACATTGAACAACACTGCTATTCTATGTACACAAAGATAAGCAGCCATTTATTATTTGAAAGATTTCGATCTTACATTCCTTCATTATAACATATTCCAAAATTTAGTTCTGCCCCTATGAAAAAACAGTATCATGTTTAAATTTCACATAAATGATTATAATGTGTTAACATGATGCTGTTTTTAAGATGTAGTATCTTCTACCTTTCTGCAAATGAGCACAGTCCACATGATCATCATGGAGCAAGTGTCTAAGGTTAAGACATGAAACAGTATAACATGAGTATCAACAGGTCTAGAGAAGCTGGGTCTAGATTGATCAGAACAGCTCTGCAATATTTGTAACCAACCAAGACAAAACAGTCAACAGGCCCTACATGAAAGTCTACCGGGGTTTCAACAAACCTCTTGCTTTTTTTGTCCTTGTTGCCACAACTCATAAGTTAGGAGATAATAAATAATGTGGGGCTGCTTCATTCATTCATTCATTCATTCATTCATTCATTCATTCATTCATTCATTCATTCATTCATTCATTCATTCTCATTCATTCATTCATTCATTCATTCATTCATTCATCCATGTGCCCCAGCTTTCTCCCCAAGAGGACCCAAAGGTTCTTATAATATGAAACAATGTAAGCTGGGGAAGATCAAAGCAGATTCAGGGTATATGTAAGACCAGAGTAAAGGTAAAGGTTCCCCTTGACAAATTGTCCAGTTGTGTCCTACTCTAGGAGGCAGTGCTCATCCCCATTTCCAAGCCGTAAAGCCAGCGTTTATCTGTAGACAGGTGACAATTCTTCAAGGAAGATTAACCCAGGAATGCACGACAGGAACCCTGGCACCATTTTACAGTGGCCACATGTACCATACTCTAAGAGGCCATTGGTACAGAGTGGCTTGCCCAGTGTAGTGAGCTGTTCCATGTGAACAATTGATCATATGCTAAAACAGGCCAAAGTAATGGTTTATAATCAGGCCATAAAGGAATATTTATCTTAGGAAGCATAGCAAGGAAAGGCAGCGGTAGATTAAAGGCATTTCTCCACCTGCTACCTGACATACCACCTCTCCAACGTTCCCTCTAATTCTCAGCCCCACTGGGCAAGGTTCTGCCCCTTGCATGCACAACTTCACTGAACACATTTGAGTTCTCCGGCAGGGGGTTCTGTCATGATTGGAACTGAAGGGGCTGAAAACAATTGTCATTGGGGCACGGAGGAGGAAGAAGGCTATGCAGAGGGGGACAGATTCACATGTCCTCTAAGGCAATGGTCCCCAACCTTGGGCCTCCAGAGGTTCTTGGACTTCAACTCCCAGAAATCCAGGCCAGTAGAGGTAGTGGTGAAGGCTTCTGGGAGCTGTAGTCCAGGAACATCTGGAGGCCCAAGGTTGGGGACCACTGCTCTAAGGCATGCACCTTAGAGGGAACCTTGCCCCTCTTCAATAACAGATTATTAGAATTACTCAGCTAATTGCTTTGCATACTGTAAAAATGTTTGTCTTCATATGCTCATGATAGCATATAGCTAAGACAATGTGTGATTTGGATGCACTATGTGCAGGTCTATATGCATTCTTAACAGATATGCATTCTATTGAAATTATCTGCTTCAAAGCCCATATTATTTGTTTGTTTGTTTGTTTGTTTGTTCATTCTATTTATATCCCGCCTATCTGGTCATTGCGACCACTCTAGGCGGCTTACAACACATAACACAACAATAAATATAAAAAGGAATTATTACACTAAATAGCAGTTCTTCAAGATGGAAAAAATGAAAAATAAACCATAAAAAATAAGAGAAAGGGGGAGAGTCAGAGATTAACTGGAGGGAAGGCCTGCCTAAACATCCATGTTTTTAGTTGGTTTTTAAAAATATTATACTTCATTGGCTCCTATAAGACCACTGAGGCAGACCTGTACAAAATTCAGCCATTAAATGTACTATCTCCTTTTGAAAGGCCTGCCAGGAGGGGGCAACCATATTGTCTTCTAAGCAATTCCAAGTATGGCACAAGAGGTTGGGCAATATAAGTTCTGGTTCATAATAAATTGATATTTCTTCTATTTATTTATTTTCTACCCTGTTCTTCAATGCAGAAGAATACTCAAGTTGGCTATTGCAAAATAATGAAATGCAATTCAATTGCCCATACTTCTATCCCTTCCGACAAACAGCACTGCCTTGGACTGGCATCGGCCCAAGTCTCCCCAAATGCAAGGCTGCACAAGTACAAGTACTATTATGCAGAAGTGCATTTAAATCCTTCCTTTTCTCCAGCACACATGGCTCTTTCCCACTTTTATCCCCATCACAACCCACTGAGATATATTAGGCTCAGAAGAAGCATCTAGCTACAGAGCCACATGGATGAGCAGAGATTTGGACCTGTTGAGTTGTATCCAAAATCTTGGCTTGACACTCTGATTATTAGGGCTCACTGGCCCTCAACTCACTGTAGCAGTTGAGGCTATCAAACTATTATTAATAATATGAGAACAGGCAACAGGTTTGTGCACATACTATTTGCCAAAAGCGGTATTTTTAAAATGAGAACCAAGTAGCTGTTTCACACAAATAGTCCCCTCGGTGTGAGGATATTCTTGCCTTTGAGCTCTATGTTGCCATTGACTGTTTGAATATAAAAAGCTAAAAGGAAGGACAGGATGCTGTTCTGAGTCTTCCCAAGCCATGCTTGTCCCCATTTTGATCCATGACTGTAGGTGCTTTGAAACAAATGGGTTTATCAAACGAGAACTAGTTGGTACAGCAGGAATGTCTGCAACAAATACAGGAATGTCCTACTCTAACGGCCACTCAGCCTCTACGACCTTCCTTATTATTTCTGGGGACATATCCCCTGCTCCTTTAAGACTTGAAACGCTTCTCCCCAAGATCAGCTAGGCAAGGGAATGCAACCGCAGGGATGGCTTTTATAGCAAGGCTTCCTTGTCCTTTGAAGAAGCTTTCCCCATCTTCCCTCTTCTTGCATAGCTGCAGGATTTATCAAACTCTCCCCCAGGATCTGGGCTAGGATGCTGAGGCTGAAAATCACTTCTTTCCTCTTTTGCTCTCTTTCTTTTTCCTCTCTCTTCTCTCCCGTTCACCCGAGAAGGACAGCTTTCTAGGGTCCCTTTGCTCAGTGCAGTCACTCAGCCTCTGCTTTAAGCATTCACAGTTTAACTGGTCCATCTGTTTCTCCCAGCTATTATGGGATTTGGACACTTTCAATGTTTCCACTTGTGCTGGGCAAGCTTCCCTATGTGATTCTTCCTCAGTGTCCCTCCAAATGTTCTTCACCTCTACTGTCTTTCATCAGTCCACTCACCTCCATTCCTCCTCTCTCCCTCTTTCTTCTTGTCTCTTTCTTTTATCTTCTTCCCCTTTCTTACCTCAGTGAGTCCTCCCTCTCTTTCTAGATATGTCTCCTTCCTCATTGTTTCTTGTTCTCCTCCACCTTCTGGCTTTCACACAGCTCCCTATACGTCTACTAATGAGAGAGAAATGGGGAAACACTCCATGGGTGCTTGGAGGGGAAATGGCCCACTGGCAAGAATCAGAGTGTCCTTGCCTCCTTCATCAGGTGTGATAATGAGAAGAAACTTAAATGTCCTTACAGGTCATTTATTTTAAGTATGGTACATAGAACTATACAGAAATCAAGGGTAGGAAGGCTCCCCTTCTGTTTTTGGAGTTTATTCTTAATGTATTCGCAAAGACTTTCACAGCTGGGATCTAATGGTTGTTGTGGGTTTTTCGGGCTCTTTGGTCGTGTTCTGAAGTTTGTCCTTCCTGACGTTTCGCCAGTCTCTGTGGCCGGCATCTTCAGAGGACAGCACTCCCTAGCCAACTACACCAGAGCACAGAGTGCTGTCGTCTGAAGATGCCGGCCACAGAGACTGGCGAAACGTCAGGAAGAACAACCTTCAGAACACGGCCAAAGAGCCTGAAAAACCCACAACAACCATTTATTCTTAATATTTGCATTGTACTTCTCTTTCCATTACTATTCACTACCTGATGTTCAAAGTAACACACCATTTTAGCCTCATCACAACCCTGTTAGGTAGTTTAGGGCAATGGTCACATTTTGAATTATATATTTTTGCAGGAGCTTCACCTTGTTTTGCAACATATCAATCAAAGAGCTAACAGACATTGCACTGATGAAAGAAAGGGTGCTGGAAGCATTTTCCCTACACCAGCTGATTCCATACCACATTGTACCATTGTACCATCACATGGTCTGGGTCAATCACTTTCTACATCTGAAGAGTTCTCAGATGTAGAAAAACTTCCAAAACTGGTGTGGGTAGCCGATATGAAGGGTACTTTCCCACTGCAAAATTAACTGTGTCTCGCTGTAGCATTAGAGTTGCTGCACCGCACTGGCTTAATAAAACACATAAAAAACGCTATGATGTTAGGACCGAATCTTTGGTCTTATACATGCAAATCAATACTCCCTCCAATATGCTCCCATTTGTTCTGAAATATCCATGGCCAGGTTTTCAGTGGATACATATTTTAGATACACTGAATTGGATCTCACCCTACTCATGCTTAGAGGGGCCCCACTGAAATCCATGGGACATGTTAATCATTTCTAATTTAAGTCCATTGATTTCAACATGTTTATCTTAAGTATGAATAAGCTTGGACTTAATCCATTATCCTGCTGAGGTGGATTCCCATGAAATGAATCTTATTTTGATGATCACCCACCACTAATTTTTGTTGTAGGTTGCCACTAATACACTGGTTGTATTATGAGCCTGTTGTGCCTTCTAACTTCTCATAGCCCTGTCTTCCAATCATTGCTTTACTTAGTAAGAGATGGATAACACAGAAATAAATTGCAACATTAAGTGATTTTCTAGACAGCTATGCATCATGATAGTATTATAATGGTAACAAGGAGGATAATAATCAAGTCCACATTTGCTCATAATATGTTAAATAAAATATGATACAGGAAATTAGACTTCCCAGATCCCAGGCCTTTGATTAGGCTACTAAACTAAAATAACCTATAGAAAGCCATCTTTATCCAATCTAACAAAAATGGCTGGCAGTAAAAGATTGTTATCAGCATCATGGAGAAAAGGACAGGAGCTTTTATGCAGCTAAAAGGTACCACACTGAAATCAAAGACCAGCTCGTGATCTCAGGCTCAAACTACTGATAAGCTTCTTTGCCACAGTTGAATTACCCATTTTGCAGATGCAATGACATAACCAGAAACATGAAGTCATTCATTACCAACACAGGTTGAAAGGCTAACAGGTGGAAACTTGATGGATCAATTGCTGGAACCTGATATATTTAAAAATTGCATAGGCACAGGTACAAAGTTTTCTGAAGTACCACTGAGCTAATCTTAAAGCAGGGCGGGCAACCTCCAAAAGGGCCATATGCTCTGTTCCTAGAACTTGGAGCGTCATTTCTACCACCCTAATTACAACCTATGTGTGTGTGTGTGCATTTTGTTGGAAAAGACCTTCTAGTGGCCTATTATTGTTATATTTTAAATTGTGAAGCAGGGAGGTGTGTTGGAAGCCACTCAAAATGTGGCAGGATTCCCTCATGCCCTCTACCGAGCATAGGCGCAAATTTCGAGCTCATTCCCAAAATTGGGCATGGGAGGATGTTGGGGGCAGTGTGTTTATTACCTCTGTGTTAAAGCTTTAAACTCTGATGCCAGAAATGCTGTAGGCACGCCCGAAGATTTCCCATTTGTTGTGCGTGTGTCTTCGGATTATTCCTCTCAGAAACCTTAATGCCATGTAGTAAACCATTGCTAATATATCCCTACATTTCTACAGTGCCATGCTTTCTATTAGGAGATAACTATGAGGAGATACAGTACTTGAGATACACAACTCCAAAAGCCGCCTAGAGTGGTCGAAATGACTAGATAGGCGGGGTATAAATAAATAAATAAATAAATAAATAAATAAATAAATAAATAAATAAATAAATAAATAAATAAATAAATAAATAAATAAATAAATATGTGAAGATGGTTACTCCATTCTCTGGATCATGGCCTGATATCTTGCCTGAAGAACATAATGAAGATTAAAACAATGCTGTGTGGCCAGGTGTACATATGTTTGTGCCTGTGTACAGTACATGTATTTTGTCCCTATTAAAAAAACATCTGTACGACAAGGAAATTCAATGATGAATAAGACTCCAGTTGTTCCTGTACACCTGTGTCAACGGATCAAAATGTTTGTTTACAAGCTCAACATCTTGATTACAAAAATACTTACTTGTGGGTGGAATAAGAATCCCGGGGATGGTCTCAAGTACTTTTCTTTTAAAGCTTCAAGTGGGTCAGTTAACTTTCTTTTCTCTACTCTGGAAAGGTTAAAATGAGAATTTTTTTTGTGAGGATTCAATTACA
The DNA here is from genome assembly GCF_051106095.1 of Pogona vitticeps. Lineage (NCBI taxonomy): Eukaryota > Metazoa > Chordata > Lepidosauria > Squamata > Agamidae > Pogona > Pogona vitticeps. Next base: position 18,382,665 of record NC_135785.1, on the reverse strand, counting down.
TATAAAACAAACTGTTTGGTGATTTGAATATGAAAGAGACAGCAGCAAAGTTTTCAGTCATAAGGATCAAAGGTAAGGAAGTGCATTTCTCTCTCTCAATGTAGGTCACAGTAATCAGTGATAACACAGTTGCTGAACATCCCTTAAACTATGATTATATCATTTTCAATTGAAAAATTCCCATTTCAAATATCATTTTAACAGAAATGGAGGAGTAGCTGTACTGAACACAGACAATTAAGGATGAAAAATCTTGTACTATCATTATCATTATTATTATTGCTTTAATGGTTTTTTAAAAAATCAGTATTATTATTTCCACTTTTGAAGAATACAGAGTAAACTGAAAATATGTCTGTATCACAATTCAACATTTCCAATGGAAAGTAATCTGTTTCTTGATTTATATATTTTGGGGGAAATTTCTGAAGATGACTATGAATTTCAGGTAATTCACCAAGAGGATCCTCATGGTTTAGATCATGGAAATATTTTTCTATTTGTTTACACAATAAGAGGTTTTCCATTTCCAGTTTAAAAGGTTTTTTTAAGTAATTCAATTGGTCCAAATCATTGAAACAGAAAACCAGCCAACGTTTGTGTTGCCATGATATTTAAAGAAGGGTGGTAAAATAAAATTATCATAGACTTGCTAATTTGAATTTAGGTTAGGTTTCAATCCACTTAAGTGGATGTCCAACTTTGATTCACAAACATGAAACCAGCAAATTCCTATTATTCTGTACTTGTTCATAAATTTAGCCCTGTGATCCCTTGAATTCCAGATAACTGAGGTATACTATAAATCAAACAATAAAGTTGACTTTTCCTTTCATTGTTACACACAAAGAAAGTGGTTCCACAGTCTGTACCAGAAGGGATTACTCACCCTTCAGGGAGAAACTCCCTATCTTTCTGCATGTGTCACTGACCTGGATGTGCATTCTAAGTGGGGGGAAATGCAAGGACAGAGCAGTGACTCAAGCAGAGATACAAATAGGTGGCCTCCACTGAAGGTGAATACTTCTGCTACATTTGACTCTTTCTAATCATACTTGACGGACTAGAATTTCCATTCTTAGAGAGGCTCGGCTGTAACTATAATGCTGTGGAGACCATTCCAGTTCTCCTCATGGTACACTAGCTATTACTTGGATGTCACTGGTTCAGTTGTTTCTCTTACTATCCCGTGGCCAGTTCTATTTCAATTTAGTTTTAATTTTACTTATCTCTATCTCTCACTTGTTCTTCTGTTCCTGTACAACAACACACAAACAAATATTGGGTCTTATGAATACTTGCAGCCTCTTGCACCTGGTGAGAATCTGAGACACTCTCCCCACATTTTTTTTTCTCTTTGCAGCAACAGGCAAAAATGGAAAAGAAAGAAAAAAGATAAAATTTTAAAAAGGAGATGCGGCTAAGGTCCTGTTCTCAGGAGAAGCTCAGAAACCATGCTGGTGCAGGGAGAAGTCTCAGCAGGGAATCTTGGTAAGTTTCCTGGTGAGACTCAGGAAAATTACTGAGGAAATGTTTCAATTGCTTATCACATCCCTACATCTACATAAATATTCCAAGTGCTAGTTGACATGGAAGAGACTCATTAGTTGTATGTCTTATGGTTGCATCTTTTTAGAAGAGATTTAGCTGGGTTCTTTAAGGAAGAAAGTGTGTCTACCTGCCATCTGGAATGTTTACTGCACTGTATGACAAGACATCATGAGGAGCATTATAGGGGAATAATGCATCTTCAGTGCAGCAGGCAAAAATGTTTTAACACTTGAGAGAAACCCAAGACAGATAAGTAATCAGAAATATCAACTTCATTTGGTTTTATAGGTCCAGCTCTTTCTGACAGATCCCTGGATATATGCAGGGCAGAATAATTAGCGTAGCTATATCCTAAAAACTTAAGAAAAAGGAATATTCCAAATACTGATAGTAATTAAGGACCTACAAATTAGAATTTACTGCAGTAAATGAATACATGATTTTTAAATGGGAAATCCATCTGCAAAGGTGCGCAAACTCTATAAAAGAAGTGCCATGTTTTCCTTTGGAAGTCTATAGTGTCTATAGTTTACAGTGTCTGTGTCCCTGACAATCTCTGAACATATGGAATAATGTTCATTGCTAAGATATTAGTTGCATCATGCAGGCTCCTCTGATACCATCTATAACTCTCTGCTTAGCAGAGTACCTTCCAATAACTAAAAACAAATCAGAAGATTAATCTATGGTAAATAAAGGCAGAATTTTACCCTTGAGTTCCACGTTGTGTTGCTATGGTACAACGTGTTTTGAGTTCTTGAGTGAAACACCTTTGATTGCAGTGGAGATCGACGTTCCTAGTTTGCAAACAAAAGCCGAATTTGACTGCCAATTTTTAAATACAGACATTTCCTTTCTGAAGGAAAATTGCTTCAGAGATTATAAATTAATCTGTATCAAAAGAACAAATGGCTACAATTCCCAATTCCCTAAGCTGCATTAATTCACATTTCACATCTTTCCACCATTACATTAAAGGACCGTATGTCGTAGGAAATCTGATTCCTCTGTATATCCAAACGAGACTTTAACAAGTTATGATGGATTAAAATTGTATTACCTGTAAATGGGATCCATAAAGAAAGGCGTTGGCCTTGCATGTTGTAAAGAGATGTCTGATGATTTCCTTGATTCATGATCGAGATCGCTTTTCTTTCCTCCAAAGATGTGGTTTTTTCGAGGTTCACTCTGTTTTGTACCACTAGCTCGACTTCTGCTGCCCATGCTCAAATCAAGAGGCTGGTCTTGGCTGGTCAATGATGGAGCTGCTGGTTTTGAAGTTATAGGAGTAAGTGGTTTCTCCTCTTTACGTTTAGTGGTAAGGTCAAAGGGAGACTCAGAGTTTCCCTTTGAGATCTTCTTTGCTTCTCCTGGTGATTGGGGTTCCATTTTCAAAGGTAACGGTCTCAAGTCTCTATCAGGAAATGGGTACATTGACTGAGAGAATGCTGGAAAAAATGGGAGGGGAAACATGGAAGGGTAAGGTAAGGCTCCAACTTTTTTGTCTTGTAGCCCCACAAGTCCTGTCGAACCAAAGTATTTCTCAGCAATAGAGGCAATGGCCTTTATAGAATCATTCACAGCTCCTGACACCGCAGTTTGCTCCTCTAAAGATGGTGAGAAGATGGAATGATTGCTGTATTCTTTCTTATTATTTACGGAAGCCAAATTCTGAAGAGAGTTTACTTTGTCTTTGAACATTTTACCATTTTCTTTACATTTCTCTTTATCACTTTCAATGTCACTTTCCAGATCAGAGCCAGAGGTGGTCTCCAGGTCACTCCCACTGGGGGTACTGACATCATCAAGGTCACTACTCTCTGACTGGTCACTGACCTTTTCATGTGGCCTCTCTTCAGAGGACCTCTCTGGTTGAAGCTCCACTGGCTTATTTTCATTTACGTTAGGTGAGTGCTTATTTAGTGCCTTCAAAATATCCTGGGTAGCTGGCAGTGTCTGAGGATGTGTCATGAGGGGACTTTGACTTTTGATTGTTTGGTCTGTGCTTGGAAGTCCTTTAACAGGAGAACTAGCAGGTATCAAAGGTGGCCTGTGGTACAAGCCTGAAGGAAACAAGCCAGGGAAGCTAAAAGAAAATCCAGGAGCTGTTGGAAAGGTAAGACCAGCAGGATGCCTATTGGCACCAAAATAATCAGCAAGGCCCGGATTTGCATGATTCATATTAACCATGGAAGATTTATCCATAGCTGGGGTTCCAGGAAGTGATATGCCTTGGCCAAAAAATCCTCCTGCCGCAAAATGGTTCTTGCCCTCACAAAATCTCCTGTGTTTATTTAAGGAAGACGTAGTGCTGAACATTTGTCCACAGTCTTTGCACTTGATTTGAGTTCTGCAATCAGCATGCATACGCTTATGACGGCAAAGGTTTGAAAACTGAGTATAGGATTTATGGCAGACCTCACCTGTGTGTAAACAACAACAACAACAAATCTCAGGATTTATGGTAAGTCTTCTCTTTCCCCACTCTCCCCGCCCCCTTTTATCCCATTCATTGGTACAATGTGAGCAGCTGAAATATTTTCTGAAAAGTCACTTAGATCTTGTTAGTAAATCTGTTCACTCAGAAGGAAGACTCACTGTGTTCAATGGAATGTACTTAAGACAGTTACAGTCAAGAAGGCAAGCTTATTGACTTACCTAAGAATAATTGAACAATTGAACACCATGAGTACAACATAAATGTCCAGAATCCTATTGGTTTTGGGGTATGGTAACTCAACACAACTGACTAGTGATGACATACTGGGGTATTTCTTGGTCATGTGATTGAGCACCAACCAAGGTGCAGTCCAATACCTTGTCAGCAAGCTATAATCAGCTGTGGCAAGTTATGCAAAACTCAGGCAAACATTAATAGGATTCTGGACACTATGTACAGGACAATGCTGTTAATTTGAAGTGTTATGGGATGAATTGGAATGCAGATTAAAGTGGTAAAAAAAATATCCACACCTTCAAAATATAAACAGCAACCTATTACCAGTTCCAATTACAGCAGACCCATTGTCTCAATGGGATTAACATAATTGTTGACTTACCATTCAGGAAATGATTCAATGGGTCTACTTTCTAAATGAAACCAGCAATAGGATACTAACCAATGAATTCAACTTGGCAAATACCATCAGAAGCAGGACAAGAAAATCTCCACATTTTCCCCCTTAAAAATTAACACCACAAGGAAAATTGTTCATTTCTCACAGTATTCTGACAGCCTTGGATGCTTGCAATTATTGTTCACAATCCAACAAAATTTATATGCAAACACTAGAAATTCTTATGTTCTTTTGAATCTGCTACCTACAAGTTGCAATTTAAAAAAAAAACCAGCATTATAATGGCAAGCATCATGGCTGTTGATGTGACCACAATTCAGAAATGACACAAGACCCAAGTGCACATGTCAGTTTTTCATAAGTAACAAGGTTCTTGGATCACAGACAGTGCTTTATAGTGAACTATATAATAAATGATCGCTGCAGAACATAATACAATATTGATCCAGGAATACTGGAATATGCATGGACAGCTTGACCACATGGTTTGCTCATTTTATTTTGTTTGTAATGCATACGGAATTACTCTTATATACAGAAATCTGTGCAAAAGACATCTTGCATTGAGAACACTTTGTAAGCATTGTTATTGCAAAAGAACCATAACAAATATACCAAACCCATCAATGAAATATGGCAGTTCAAGAAACACACTTGTTATGCAAAGAGCTCCAGTTGCACAATGTTTATGGTTGATGACTTTAAATACATATATTCAGAACATCGGGAACTATGCACTATTGGCAAGGCTATGCCAGCACTGCATTTTCTTCAAATTCAGTGTAAAGCAACATGAGTGGGACCCACAACAAAAGATCTGCAACACTCAATGCTGCTGTTGAGGGTTCCAATCACTCTATTCCATCTCCTTCTCCAGTTTTTTCCTCCACCACGGTCAGTCCTTCAGTTTAGACAGAGTTATGCGGCCAAGCAGCACGATCTGTCCTCATTTAATGGTTTGGGGATTCTACCCAAAAGCTTTGGATTGTTCTGGGACTTCTTTTTGTTTTGTACTTCAGCAAGTCTTTGGAATCCTCTGATGATCCTTCCCTTGGTCAGAGTTTCTCCTGCACCCTTAATATTTATTCAGAGAATGGAATTTCAGTAGGTGTAGTTTGCATAAGAAGCTACACAGCCTAAAATGTCCGCTTCTTTGTAATTGCTTACAGGTGCAGGAGGCTTGTACACTTATTGGCCCTTCTACATCAGCATGGCTCTGTATGGAGGAGGAACTCTTAAGGATGCAATCTTATAGCCTCTTCGCCCTGCAGACGCTCCATGGGACTCACCGGGGTGCACATTTAGTGAGCCAAGACTAGCACTGCAGTGTCACAGCCTTTGTGGAGAACATCACTTGTGTATCCAAATTTAACTTCCTCCACCTCAGAAGACTCAGGCAGCTTAACATTATTCAGTCCGCATTGTGTTACAAGCTCTCGTCTTTCACACATCAAAGCCACACAACAATGCACATTGTGAATTCCGAGACTTTCTTAACAATTATTTTTGTGGTTTCAGACAGACTGACATAATTTACAATGGCTCTATTTTAAGCCTACAGAGGAAACTGAATTGAATGTATCCCATCCTGCATTCTTGGTTCCCATGAACTGTAATCACGTCCTCTGACTTCCACTCACACCACTTCTGATGCTAACCTTCCTGCTCTTGTAAAGCTTACCCTTGAGAACCTGCCTGTTTGTTGTCTGTTTCAAATGTTTACTCCATAGCTATCTGTTCCCATCACAACAACAAAGACATCCATTGTTTGAGAAGGACCCAATTCCACCTGTCTGGCTCAGATGGGTTGCCTTGCTGATATCTTACAAACAAAAACTAGAGTACCAATGACAGGGCTGGGTGTGAGCCAAAGAAATGTACAAACCAGGAAGAATGTTATTGCTGTGTATCAGCCAGTGTTCCTGTATGGTATCCTTCATTCACAAGGAATGCTCTCGCTAAAGAATGTTTTGTTAAATCTTGCCTGCATGAGAGCATTAGCAGGTTTAATTTCATCTTGCTAAATGTGGGGGATTTAGCATTTATTTGGAGAAAATATCATGAATGTCAGGGAAAAATCTCTGGAATGCAGCCTAAATTAAATTGTTGGATCTGTGAATTGGAACACTTGATGCTTTTGAAGCTAAATTCATAGTCTTCTACTTTATGCAAGTGGCCTTCCTCTAGTGCAAGTAAGCTGGACTTTCATTAGTGCAGCTGATACAGTGGGGTCTTGACTTAAGAACGACTTGAGTTAAGAACATTTTGACTTAAGAACCGCTCTCATAGGAAAATATTGACTTGACTTACATACTTAGATTTGAGTTAAGAACTGAAAAAAAAACGACGTGGGAGGCAGGGAACGTGCAAAATTTGAACTTTCAGTTAACTGTTGGCCAGTGAAAAGGGTGCCTGTCTGCTTCCTCACTCCTCACAGCGTTTAGAGAGTGGATTGGGAGACAGTCTTCAGACTGCCTGGTACTGCCTGGACTGTATTTTCCCTGCCTTCCCTGAACCTTTCTTGACCTAAGAAAAAAGAGAAACAAAATATCCCCCTCTAGTGGTCGAAGGCGGAATAGCAGCTTCCCATTAGTTTCTATGGACGGAAAAGAGCAGATACGGATCAAATGGTTTTCAATGCATTCCTATGGGAAATGCAGATTTGACCTGAGAACTTTTTGACTTGAGAACCGCCTTCCGATACGGATTAAGTTCTCAAGTCAAGACCCCACTGTATATAAAAAGTCCAAGCTTGAAGCACTTGGTGATATTACACTGCTGAATCATTCCTGTCAAGGTAATATGTAAGAAAGCTCACTGGAGAAAAGAGACAATACAAATATAACAAGTAAGCAATCCATTTTACATGTGATGGTATGAATAATCCTACAAAATCTAAAGATCCTCAGTTGTTACATTCTAATGGATAAAATCCTTATGGTTATTGATATATGACCATTCATTAGCGGCATAAAAATTTACAATAAGATTCTTACATAGCAACAGAGCTGCGTTGCCAAAACAGACCTGACAGTGGGCTAAATTTTAAAATCAACAGACTAGCAATAATACCTGTTCAGATTAATAGTTCTAGGGTTTGCTGAAGCATCATATCCCACCGTCTCTAGATCTATTTAATGGCTTTTCCATAGTGGGGCATTTGTGCCCCTGATCTTGACAGGAACCTCCCTTCGACATCCAGACAATGTTCCTCTTCCTTCAATAGGTATATATATATTTTGCCCCATAAGTTTTCCTTTCCACACCTTTTCGTCCTTCCTAAATTCTTTGATTTATTTTGCACTGCTTTGTGCTGCTTCGCTTCAACACTGGAACCCCTCCTCCCACTTTTGTTTTAAAAGGATCCTAGTGTCTAGTGACCTGAAAGAGAATGGTTTTGGTTTCGCATTTTGGCACTGTTCCCACCCTCACCCCGACAGGACACAATGGGAGAGATGTGAGGAAGTGGGGGTGCTGCATAGCACAGGACAACACAGTTGTAGCACAGCCAGGAAGTAGCCTCATCACACTGTGGTTTGTGAGGAAAAGTCAACAAAATGAATGGCACTAACTTCAGCACAACTCATTGAAACCTCTGGCTTTTAATCTGAGCAAAATAAATCCTTGAGCATAATGAAGTTTATGTCCTCCTGGTAAGATAGGTATCTTCTTTATCATTCCCATGGCTCCAGCACAGAAGAGGGCATGTAGTTTGTAGACAGGAATCCCAGGAAATCCCACAGTCTTTCAGAACAAACTGGAATTGGGGGAGGCAGAAAAGTGGAACAAATGGCAGGCTCAGAAAAGCTCTTAGACATTCTTATCTTAATGGAAGACAAAAAGTCATGGTGTTTCCCCAAATTTTCACTTCATTTTCTTTCTTTTTTTTCTTTTCACTTCTTTTCTTTTTGGGTGGGGGAGTGACAGTGGCCTCTTTCAATACATTAACACTGCAGGTTGTCTTGAGTCCTTTGGCAGAAAGGCAGTATATACTAACACAGTAAAGAAACACATACATAAATTTCATAGCAAGACAGAACTATGTAGTAATACTAGTGATCACCACCGGTATGCTTCAAATCTTCAATGATTTGCCCTACTCAACAGCATACAAATACATGGATGCAATGGGAGAGAATAAAGGAGGCTCCTTGCAGATTCCATACGCAACTTCTTACTCTGTCTCTTAGAATCAGGGTCCACAAGATCTGGAATCTAAATCAAATTTGCTTCATCTGCTGAAATGGCAGTTTTATATGGATAGGGCAGATAACGACAGTGAAGTAAGTGTTATAGATTACTCTGTACTCTCAGTAGTGTATTGGGGTCCAAGGACTCAGATGGTTGAAACCCTGAGATTTTCTGAGTAGCAGAGACTGTGATATCATCATTATTCTCAGGTAGCTGGAAGATATTTTTTTCCCTTGGGAATGGCATGTGTTTACAAGCTGTCCCTATTGTCATGCAAAGTTTTTGAGAGTGGTTTGGTCTTGAATCAGTGGTTAAGAGCCATTCACTTTACAAATGACCTTCTTGTTTGTTGATATAGACCTATCCAGCAACTGACATACTGGAATCTCCTGGGGTTGGGACAGCCGGCCTATGGAGACTGTCATAATGAGTACCCACACCTTCAGATTCATCACTAAATGTGTTCAACGGTCTTTGTATAGAATGGGGCAGCTCTCTATGTCTTGGCCAAGTGTTATTTGTAATGGGTAACCACAGATGGATGTTGACTGCACAACAGAATTTCACTTAGATAGTGGCTGTACATAATGCAGGGCTAAAAACCAATTAATACTGAAGTCCATAACTTGCTTGCTTGGCCCAAACCAAAGAATATAGGTGATTTGAACTTTAATTTCAGTATTGAGTAAACTTTTGTTTTAAACTCAGTTCATGGAGAGACTGACACTTTATGGACACAAATCCATAATCTGTCATTTCCTTGTTGCGTTTAATACACCTTTATATTCTATAACCTTACACTTATCTTAAATTCCCAAGCTAAAGGTATTCCTTCCCAATCTCTAACTTTAAAAAAAAACTGCCTTGACTCCACAATCCTCTTGCCATCATTACCTCTCGTCCACCAGGCTAGTTAATACATTTTAATCTATCAAATGTTTAGGCACTCAGGAGCAAGAAATTAGTGAAAAGTGAAATGTACGTATTTTCTGCTTATTAAACAATGACTGTTAAGTGCTATTTTTAATACATGCCTGTCTCTTCTAGCATGTGTTTTCTATTTGAGCAAGCTGGAGGTTTTATGAAGGCAGGCAGTGTGTAATTACCTTTGTGCTGGTGAGCTCGTGTTAGTGAATTTGCTCCCAATTCAAGGCGGCATACTGTAACGAGAGACAGTTGCCATAAACAAACCAGAAAGGTATGGCATGGTGTGTGGCCTCTTTGCTGGGAATCAGATATCTCTGCTCTAGGTGACCCTCTACCCTCAGCCACAAGCGCTTAGAAAATCCTACCCCGACATATGATCTTTAAATTCTTTTGTTCTGTAATTACATGGCAATTATTCATAATTGCCCTATGGGTTCCCCACCCCCACCCCGTCCATCATCCTTTAAATTTGAAAAATCACAGTTGCTCTTTGGGGTGAGAACAGGCAATTGCTGAGAACAGGCACATTCTTGAAAAGAACACTGCAGAAGCATTTTCATTTGTGATTTAATTTTGAAAGAATCAAAGAATTTCTTCTTCTTTTCCTCCTCCTCCTCAGTGGGAGCGACAGTACATGAATACTCCCTTTATAACCCAAACCTATTCTTTGCTAATTATTTTATTTTCACAAAGATTAAAAAGGATAGTCCTATGATCTCAGGCCAGAGAGCCCATAATGTGCTAAACAACAGTCACAGTCTAGTTAAAAATGTGGTTGCTAGCTTAAATAAGCCCAAGGACAAATAAATAAAAAATATCAACCATTTGAGGAGCAGGTCCACAGCCCTCAGAGGGGTTATTTTAAGCCATTAAAAATCATGTTGATAAATTATTGAGACAAGGGGCTTGCATAGATTTGTTCAACTGCTCCCTTGTTGAATGTATGGTGCATGTTCTTGTATACTGAAGAAGTTAATTGAAGAGCTACAGGAAGCTGATAGTTGGTTCTCAAGAGTTTAAACCACAAACCCCCATGGGCTGATATGAAATTGCAGGTTGGCCCCTCTCTCCATTAAACTGGCTTCCTGTTTGACCTCACACCTTCATGCTGTGTGTCTCTGGATTCTGCGGTCCAGCTGTTCTATACAGTCAGCTTAAAATTGTGTTAACTGATCCTACCCTGGAAACTGTTCTTACATTCAAAAGAAAGATTTTGAGCAATAAGTAAAACCACAAAACAGCCTGGTGTCAGAACAGAGGGGCAAGGCAGGGATTAGGAAGAATTCACATTACATTAAAATGATCTGAAGTCCTCCATAGTGAAATATACAAGCTTCAGAAACAGAAACATGTTGCTTGCCTTATAGAAGTGTGGCCTTTTCTTTTGTTGTTGTTAAACAGCAAATTAAAAAAAAAACAGCATATATCCCACACCCCTCTTTTTGTTTCTTGTAATGTAGTTTTCTGTTAACCTCTGATCTTCTCCATTTACATTTCAGCCATCCACATTTTAACTCTCCTTCAGAATCGTGGGAATTCTCAGCCATGTGGGGTGGGCAAATACTGAATTAAAGTAATTCGCTAACGGTGACTTCAGAATTTCTCCTTTAATTACAAACAGTATGATGACAGTATTGACAATAGGTGGTCCACAATGCTGTAGCCAGTTGCAGAGAACATTCTCTCCTATTACAACAGCTCCACTGGCTTCCAGTCTGTCTCAAGGCCCATTCCCAAATGTCAGTTATGACTTACAAACCCTTCCATGGTTTGGCTCTGGGATATCCGAAGGATTGTATCTTCCTGTATGAGCCCCATCAGCACTTAAGATCTTTAGAGGAGGCTGAACCATCCTCACAGACACAAAATACGGGGTCTTTTTGGTGACTGCTCTATGGAGTGATTTCTCTCAGGGGTCAAGGATGGCCTCCTCTTTGATGTTCTTCTGGCATCGAGTACATTTTTAGGCAGGCTTTTAGCAACTGAATTGGACAGTTATGAAAAGAGTCTTTTGTAGGAAGCTATCCATTTGGTTGTTTTTCAGGTGTTTTTAGAAGTGTTTTTCAATTGTAGGCTTTTCTGTTAGCATTCCCTGCCCAGAATCTTTAGGAAAGTATGGACTTATTCAGATCCTCTAGCATTAGAACCATTTGCACCAGGATACTACCCTATATGTTCAATTGATTCTTAATGTTATGGTATATAATCTAATTTTATCTGTATCTGTGGTTTTTTTTTAAAAAAAAATCATTTGTGAGTCATTTTCTGATACTTCACTGGGAAGACAGTGGCACAGAAATCAGTTAAATAAAAAATAGAGAAAGGAGGAAGAGCCCCAAGTCTTTCTTTTTTAATTTCATGCTGCCTTTTTACCTTGCCAAGGACAACTTGATATAGAAGCTGGAATCCTTAATACAAATTCAATGAATATAAATCAGAATAATCCCCTGGCATGCAGTGCAACTGCAGATGTTACTATTTCAAATGAGCTTCTATTGATCGTTGTGCATTGTTTTAAGGGACGTTCCAGAATGGATTTCAGTTGAGTAAAATTTGAGCTCTGTCAGGCATCCAGATTTTGGTTTAAATAAACATATGAGGAGGGGAAGCCTGGCTCCTGTAAACCTGCTTCCTTCACTCTCCTTAGATAAGGAGTGAGGGTCTAAATAGGACAGTCTCCTCTTCCTGTAAAATTCGGGCTTTATAAGGTCTCCGTGGGTAGAAAATTTGTGCCTCTTCAGAACACTAGTCTTGGGGTGGGGAACTTCAGTGCTCTCTTTTTTTACATGTTTGTTTAATCCAGAACTTGAATACCTTAATAGGGCAGTGGACATCATATGATTCTGCTTCAGCCACAACAATGGTGTTTTTCCTGTTCAAGCTAAAGTTGGTTGACAGGATAGGGCAGCTCACAGCCTTTCTTACTGATTTTTTTTGTGAACAGCAGCTGGCATTTCACCATAACAGTCTTCAAATTATCGTAGAAAAAGCAATTCAGTCTCTGTGCCAACATTTTTGAGGGGCTTCTCCTCACCAGCAGCCTAAGGTTGATCAAGTCACAAAACTACAGTAGCAGGAGAAGACACAACTGGCACAGTTGCCTTGCTATGCCCTAGACAACACAGGTGAGCAATTTCATGTCCTCTTGCCTGTGCTGACTATGACTGGCAGGGGTTGTAGTCCTAGCAACACCTGGATGCACAAGTTACCCATCACAGTATAGACTGCAGATGTAGCAACTATGTATTGTCCTAGTTCCCTGATCAGAGTCGAGCACTCCAAGTCACACCTGTGATGTCCTTCCCATGCCTAGTGTACAGCACTGGTCTTTTATAAAGTTCCTGTCTGCTTCTCCCTTCATGTCCATCCATATTTCCTATACTTGCTATTTTCTCAGGCTTCTGGTTCTCAAGAAATGGCCACTTCCATTAGAATGCATTTTCCCTCAGACCACACAGCTCCCTTTTTAAAATGTGTCCTTCTTACCCAATTCTTCTTTGGCCCTTTCCTTTAACTCTCCTTATTAGCCCATACGTTCATTAGCCTGTTTAGGTCTTGGTGCCTTATCCTTGCTTTTTATGTGTCCCAGAACCATCTGTCATAGAAGTCAAAATGCAAAGAATTTGTTGTCCTGAACAGCTGAACGTTCCGTGGCCTACTGCCTCGGAATGGGCTTAGCTGTCGCAAGGAGTATACAACAGAAATTAGTTGTATCATTTTATAAACTTTTCTCCTAAGCAAGCAAAATATTTACTGTACTAAAACCATCAGCAGCTTGTGTTGTGCGCAGGGAGATACCTTGCCCTCCATTCTGCTCCGAGACATCTACCCTTCTTGCTTAGAACACTACAACTTATGATGTGGATGGTGCTTTACGATGATCCCTTCACTTCATAAACATTTTGTCAAGAATTCTCAAAAACCAAATTGTCCACACCTCTTCAGTTTGGAAGGAGAAGACGAATGACTGTTTAGAACAACTAGATGTTAACATTAATATAGAAGACAAATTTTTAGCTTTTGCAGCTTGTTATGTCACAAAATTGAAGATGAAAGACAGCTTTGCCTCCTCTAGAAAAGTGAAACAGGAGCTCCATTATCTCCTGCAAACTAGTCAGAATAGGAGAGATAGAAGAACAAGATAAATTAAAAAATTATGGTATAAATTACAAAAGATTAGAAGATTAGGTCTTCCTAATATAAAAATATATTATATGGCTAAACAAATGAGACACATGGTAGATATTATATCATATCCAAATAATATCATACAGTTAAACTTGGAAACGTATGATAGAAAGGAGGGTATGGAAAATATTATTTTGGTTTTGAAAAAACAAAAGTAAAATAAAAAGAGTAGAAACCCCCTTTTTAAAAATTATGCTAGAGATTTGGAATAAGTATAGAAGAATATTAAGTCCCATAATTTGCCCCATACACCCAACTGTAGAGCTAGAGAGTTTTCCAGAGAATTTGAAAGTGAACTTGAAAAAGAGATTAAAAGAAAATAGAATCAGTAGATTAAAAGAGTGGGTAGAGATGAATAGTAGAGAACAAATAAAGCAAGTCTTTAAAGAAGAAAGACTATATTGATTTATCTGACTGTGTTAAATGTATGGACAAAAGAATGGATGAAAAACACTGGAAATTGCAGAGATATGACAACATTTGAAAAAAATACAGAGCGAAAAGCAAGATGATACAAACCAAATGAAGGGAATAACTGATATAATCTTTACATTAATGATTGAGGAAGATCAAGAGAAAGTTCTTCAAACATAAGAAACAGATTTGGGAGAATAAATAAAAGAGGAACTACGGAGAAATATATGGAGCAAGAGAATTTTAAAGAAAATATCAGTAAGAACAAAGGAAACCTCTTATAAAATAGTTTGGAGGCAGTATTTAACACTGGTGAGTTTATATTGCATGGATAATAATTACTCCAAACTATGTTGGAGATGTAATCAAATGGGTATGTACATGCATATGTGGTGGGAATGTGTAATGGTATTGCAATTTTGGAAGCTGGTCTTTAATGAGATGAATATAATATTGGGTCTAAATATAGAAGCCTGCCCTAAAGTTGCATTATGATCTCTCCTATATGATGTGCAATGTGAAGGGTTGAAGAAAGAATTAATCTCCATTTTTATTAACAGCAGGAAGATTAATTATAGCAAAAAAGGAACCTAATGTGTGAATTTCAGATAACTGAATGGTATAATGAGATTTAGAGTATAACAATGGTAAGTTAACATGTGATATTATGTTAGAGAAAAGTGATATTATGTTAGAGAAAATTAAATGTGATATTATGTTAGAGTTTATAAAAGTTTATAAAAGTGATATTATGTTAGAGCTTGCTGAATAAGAATAGACAGATAGACAGATAGACAGATAGACAGATAGACAGACAGACAGACAGACAGACAGACAGACAGACAGACAGACAGAAAGAAAGAAAGAAAGAAAGAAAGAAAGAAAGAAAGAAAGAAAGGAAGGAAGGAAGGAAGAAAGGAAGAAAGAAAGAAAGAAAGAAAGAAAGAAAGAAAGAAAGAAAGAAAGAAAGAAAGAAAGAAAGAAAGAAAGAAAGAAAGGAAGGAAGGAAGGAAGGAAGGAAGGAAGGAAGGAAGGAAGGAAGGAAGAAAGAAAGAAAGAAAGAAAGAAAGAAAGAAAGAAAGAAAGAAAGAAAGAAAGAAAGAAAGAAAGAAAGGAAGGAAGAAAGGAAGGAAGAAAGAAAGAAAGAAAGGAAGAAAGAAAGAAAGAAAGAAAGAAAGAAAGAAAGAAAGAAAGAAAGAAAGAAAGAAAGAAAGAAAGAAAGAAAGAAAGAAAGAAAGAAAGAAAAAGAAAAATGATATATGGGGAGATTTTATAGAGGTTGTATTAATAAAAGAAGGTGGTCAATTGCCTACATAAGAAACATTACAATTTTGGAGGGAATAGGGGGTTGATGAATAATCATTATATCAGAAGTATTCATATTGGCCCTGTGATGGGGTGCACTTTTTTTTGTTAAATGTTGTTTGTTACATTTTTATTTATTTATTTATTTATTTATTTATTTATTTATTTATTTATTTATTTATTTATTTATTTATTTATTTATTTATTTCTACCGCCCATCTAGTCAATCAACTACTCTGGGTGGCTTCCAACATATATATTAAAATTTTTGAATAATATATATATATTTTTTTAAAAAAGTGGGATTGTTCACTTAGTAGTGAAGAGTAGCAGGAGAAACTGGAAGATAGTCAAAACAAGGATAGTGAAAACAGATAATGAGTCATAATGTATGAACAACACAGATTCAAGAGCTACAAAGTGCATACATAGAACCGTACACATGGATGGAAGCACACACATTCATCCTTTTCCTCCATCCAATTACTTACTTTGTACAGTCCTTTCAGAACTTGAAAACACTGGGGTTTTTTTTTAAACCCCAAGTCAACATGGCCATGTGGACTAGAGACTTCTGAGAGGTGTGGTCCAAAAAGGAAAATTTCAAGCTCTGGTGGCTACTGTCATGGCCTCCATGATGGCCACCCCTGTTTTGTAAGGAGGTAGACTTTGCTGTTTATGGAGAGCGAAGACTTTTAAAGATGACGGGGAAGGGAAAGATGAACAGACCTGCCACAACCACCAGCTCTCAGGCAACCAGGCTGTGGTACTCTCCCATGTAACTGTATAATACTCCCCTCTTTCACAACTTCCACCTACAGTTCAACTGGCCCAATTACAAGCCTCCAAGATTACTAACAGCAAGGTCTCAGTTGATCTCCTCACCTTTTCATGGGCATGTTTAATTTCATAAACTACTACACTGCCTTGACTTCTACTTAGATGCATTAAAAGCAGCTAATTAAAATTAAGCAATAAAGATAGGACTGCCCTCATTCTCAATGAAGATAGCTAGTGAAAGGTTTACACATGGTTAGGTCAATAAAGATTCTAGACTTGATTTATTTATAAAGAATTCCTCATCTGTTAGGGATGAATGGCCAGAAGTATTTTGAGCCTATCTGGAAAGTAGCAACCATCTGGAACGATTCCACGTTTTCTGTGGCTTGCTAAAGGAAAAATCTCATTTGGTGGAATCTTCTTTCACTTTATTAGTCACATCCACCAGTAGTCCTTCTTTTCTTCCCGGGGCTACATTAGGCAAAAATAAATAAACTTACAAAAGGTTCAAAGCATAATTAAACTTAGGTCTAGAGAAGTATGCCAGAGCACACAATATAAAAGGAGGTTATAGAAGTTTTTCCAGAATTGGCCGGGAGCCTCAGATACCAGGAAACTTCTAAAATGAAACAAGCAGGAGAAATACAGGGAGTGCTCTCCTCTAAGAACAGTTCTATATGTGAACCAAGAATAACATCCTTGTGGTGAATGCTCACCTCCCTACCACAATGTTTATGAGCTCTAACTGCATGGAGAGTAGCCATCATGTACTCAGTATACTCAATCACAGCATGAAGCAGTAGCAATAAATTATGTCATGGGTCACTCCCATGATCATCGTGGCAGAAATGAGACACTGCCATGGGGGTGCTGATTCTGGTGGCATTTTTAGGAGCAAAACACATATTGTGGCTCAGTGCTCCTCTATGTCTGCATCCCTTCCCTTCAGATTGGCATGCTTCCATCCTCTCCACTTCTTTCTGAACTTCCCTTCCTCTTACTCCTGCCTGCTGTCCCGTTCAAATCACTTCCCACTTGCCGGTCACCATTCCAGGTAGGCCAGGTGAAATTTTTAAAAAAAGGCAAAGTAGGTTACACAATACAAAAGTACAATATTTCTGAGTGATTTTTAAAGGCTTTTGATTGTCAAGTTCCACTTTCAGCAACCTGCCCATTCACTAGCTTCTTCTAAACCAAAATGGATTATTTTACTGTTATGTTTCTATACATGTTTCTTAGCACAAAGAATCACATTTACAGGGAGCAGTTATTTCTGAATGTCTGAACAGAAGTTAAATTGTGTGAGGAAGATGCATATATGAACACAACCATGGAAAGTGGGGAGGAACAAAACTGAAATAAAAAGAGAGCTATATCTATTGCTGTAAGGAAGGTGGAGAAAATCTATGCCCTCCATATGTTTTTGACTGCCGTGCCATCTGGGAGCTGAAGTTCCAAACATCTAGAGACCAAATATTTTCTACCCCAGCTGCATGCCTGTTGTGGAATATCCTTCATACTCAATATTATGGGTAGTTTTAAAGGCATGTGTAACTCCATTGCATCATGGCCTCAAATGCATACTTAGAACAGTGCAAATGTTAAGAATCGCACTGGATCAGACAAATGGCCTATTTATTTATTTTATTTATTTATTTAATAAATTTATGCCCCGCCCCTCTAGACCATGTCTACTCGGGGCGGCTTACAACATAAAAATCAATATAATATATATATATATATAATCATTAAAAATACAGTTACTATATTAATTAAGACAATTAATTTAAGAAAAAAATTACCAAGATGGGGTAGGATAAAGAAAGAAGAAGTAAAAAGACTTAGCTGACTGGAGGGAAGGCCTGCCTAAATAGCCAAGTTTTTAATGGTCTTTTAAAAACACCCAGTGTTTTTAATGTGTATTAAAATGTGTATTAACACAGTTTTTAATGTGTATTAAAAATGGATAGCCTTAGTCTCTATAAATAAGCTGGTAAAGCAGTTATGTACATAGATGCTGAAAAGCCCATAGAATAGAACTCAGTCCTTGGTAAATATGCAAAAAATGGGACATAAGTCATACCCAGAATTTTATTTCACATTCTTCTGTAATGTTAAATACAGCATCTGCTTGAGGAAAATGTAGCTGGTAAGAACAATGTCTTTAGACTAGAAATCATGCTAGCAAGAATTCATCTGCCTAAAGCATGGAATAAAATTGAAGATATTTTTTTTAAATGGTCACTGGATTGCTGCAGTTAACAGAAGTCAGAAAAAAGCTTGTCAGTGCAATAGATGACTATAAATTCTAGACAAACACAGTGGCTGGTCCTTTTAAGGAAGGACAAAATCCTTGCCTAGGAAAAGCCAAGTAGTTTTACATCTAAAAGTTTCAATGTAAAAGCTGATACGTCAGTGTGAGCATGTTCATCCGAGCACACATCATGCTCAAAAACAGAGACACATAAGCTTAGTGGTTAAACAGGAGACTTACATATAAAAGGCTTGACACTGCTGTGGATATGTTTGTGCTGTTTGAGGCCTGAAGACGTAGCAAAAGTTTTACCACACTCTGGACAAGCATGTGCACGAGCCCCAACATGCTGTGAGCGAATATGTCTCTGGAGGTTGCTGGGGTCCGTGAAAACCTGCTAGGAAATGAGTACTGATTAAACAAGACACTTTCATATGAACAAGGACAGAAAGAATACACACCAGCAATTGCATAAGAGCTTTGGAATTAGGGAGAAGGAAAACAATCCTCTTTTTTTAATTTTAAAAAAGAAAGGTTTATATGAGCTCACTCACTTCAGTGAGTCAGAAAATATAAGACACAAATTTTAGGACATAACTGCAGCCCACATTCAGAGCACTCCTCAACTGGTTTAAGTGCCATGGCTTCCATCCAAAAAAAAAAAAAAATCTTGGAAACTCTACTGTGATGAAGATAGGATCTTGTCTATCAACTTTCATAAAACTACAACTCTCGGATTCTTCGCAGGATTCATAAGGGTGAGTCTGGTTTCAAACTGCTGTAACCATTTACAGAGTTGATAGATACTGATTTGGCACATGTAGATTCATTAAGGCAGTATTTAACACAAAAGTAAATGTAAAAAGTAAGTTTGTGTAAAATATCTGCCCTCTGCAGCATAACAAAATGAAAAGGTAGGAAGACTCTTATGTAAATTACAGTTACTTGTCACTGTCTTAGACTTCAGCCTCGCCAGTTTAATGAAATGGCTCTGTTTTATTTTACAATATTCACTTACCGTATTTTTCGCACCATAAGACGCACTTTTTTCCCACAAAACAGGGGGGTAGAAAGTTTGCGCGTCTTATGGAGCGAAGAAAACAGATTATATTATCCTGTTTTCTTCTCCTAAAAAATTGGTGCGTCTTATGGAAAGGTGCGTCTTATGGAGCGAAAAATACGGGTATTTTCCATTCCTTTCTGAAACCGGGATTCCCACCTTCTTCTAAGTACCAACAGCCAGATACATCCACAAATAATACCACCCATCCCTCCCTCCCTCATAAGCATTGAATTACTTTCATAGCTCATCCCTCTCTTCTTTGTTAAGTGGAGAAATTGGAAGATGGGGTTGGAGGAATGGTCTCTTGAAGTTATTGTGCTCTAGAAACTCCCCCACCTGCTACTATAATTTCATTGGTTTGGCTAGCCTTCATGGTCTAAGACTCGGCAAGCTTTATGTAAAGCAATTTTCAAATATCTTTCTAAAACAACTGGAATGTTACCAGTACATAGTAACACTTACAAAGGATTAGTATACAAAGCAACCCTCTGTGTATTTACTCAGAAGTAAATCCCACTGAGTTCAGTGGCACTTATTCACTTATATGTACATTTAGAATGACAACATAATCTCCTACTAACAGATGTGAGTTTTTGTGTATTTCAGAGAAAACGAAACCATAACATGGTATCTTATAAACAAGGCTGTTCACTGCCTACAATTCATGCAGATTTTTGTGCAGAATATGCTCCCGGATTTAGAATGTATCAGAGGATCTTGGGCTTCTTTTTATAATAATATCCAAGCATTCCGAGTAATCAAACGTCATTACATAAATTCACTTCCTTACCACAAAATGCAATAGTACAGTATGTCAATAAGCCCTAAATCCTAGTTTCAACATCCACACGTGTAGTCCTGGCATTTGCACTGCAGCATTTCCCAGGTGGTGTGCTAAGTGCTATGTCATGCTGCAGTCTCACTGCTTTGAGGGAGGCAGCTTTCAGGCTTGCTGGATCTTTTCACTAGAATTCAGGGATCTACGACCTGGTGCTTGGTGTAAAACCATGCACTCTAAACAAGAGAGTTCTGAGCCCAGGAATTTTTTCAGAGTTCTAGAACAAACCACACACCCTAAAAACAAGCAATAGACCTTCTACCAATCCCAGCCTTCGTACAGTTCTATTATGGCCTCATGTGTCCTTTCTCTTTACCATCGCTAAGCTAGATATCACTATCAGCTGACTCATGGGATATATCCGAACCATGCCAATTCAGGCTACAGGTGAAAGAGTCAAATGTTGGAATGCTCTTCAACATTTTTTAAAAATCTCCAAACATCCTTCTGGATACACATAATTAGCAAGTCAAGGAGAAAGCTACAACTTAAACCTTATCCTAAGCATCTCGTAAGTGCAGAGAATTATTTGTAGATGAGAAAGGGCACAAATTTGAAAACTTACCTGTAGATCAAAGTGATTAAGAGCTCAGAAGACACACCATGCAAGTCTGCTGATCATATATTTCAGTACTGTATTAAAGTCTGTACTAAGGTACTCAAAATGAGATTTCAGATGTCATGAAATATATAAATAAACCCAGACACCCTACAAATTCACTGTACCTTGGCACAGTTTTCGCATTCATAGTGCTTCCCACTGTCATGTGACATCTGATGGCGTATCAAGTTGGATTTCCAGTTAAAGGCCTTTGGACATTGGTCACACTTGTACTCCCTCTCTTCAGTGTGAGAGAGCATGTGCTTTTCTAAGCTGTAACAACACAAGAGGCCCAATGAAAACCTTGGCAATGAAAATGAACAGAAATATGAAGATTTTTCTCTGGCATTACCAAGTAATTAAGATAAAGAATGATAAATTTTAGCTCAGATCATTATCAGGAATCATCAATAGTACTGTACAATACGTAACCCTACAAATATAAGTTGCTCTAATTTCATAAAGTGGTTTATAAAATTGTTTTTAAAATAAATAAAATATATTGCCCAGACTAAAATCCAGAAGTGAGATGGAGAAAATGAGAGGAGAGAGAGAGAGAGAAAGGTTTTGGGATCTGTAACAAAATAAAAAGGGCAGGGGGAGGAAATTCTAAGAATGTGAGAGGAATAATATTTTTTTAAAAAAAATCATTTTTAATGTTATCCTTACAATATCTTCTTTTCAAAAATATTAAGCTACATTTGATTGAAATAGATTGATATTTATTGTATCAATTTCATTTTAATTTTGTTTGTTTTTAGTCTAACAGCTGGATATTATGGGGTGGTTTCATGTGCAAACGTAATTTTGTGTGCATTCTATGTATATGCATATCTTTGGCACGCTTAGAATCTCTTCTCCGTCCTTTTGCAAACAGAGTGGTATAGATTTATCGGATGGGCGGGATATAAATCAAATAAATAAATATAAATAAATAAACAGGTTGATAGGCTATTTTATGTGTGTAGAGAATGCATGTGTTTTCACCCTTAGAGTCTCCTCTGTCCATTGTTTTAGTGTACGGAATATAACATTCCCCCCCATCTCCATTAGCAGGTCTTAAGATCAGTACAATATCCCCAAAATACTTGAAAAATTTAACTGTTCCTGACATTCCTGGATTGAAAATGTGTCCACACGTCTCACAAGAAGTATAAACACGTGTCCCCAATTCTCAGTAGAAACTTGCACATGAATGTTTTTATCACGTGATAAGGCCCTTTGCAGAAGATATTGTTGACTACTATTGACCCTGCTGGCTAGAGCTGGTGGGAATTGCAGATCAAACATCTGGAACTGAACAAGTCGAACATCGTGTGATTTTTTTACAGCCATGTCCACCACCACCACCAGCCCTCAACTCAGTGAACCCAAGAGAGCTTAGTAGGTTTTTGGCAGCAAGTCTCCTAGTGTTTGTTTTATTTCAGCTTTTCAGACTGGATTGTAACTTGGCTTAATATTGGCATATCTCTGGCTGACCTAGGTTGGGTTTTTTTTAATCTTTTAAACTTATGTTTTATTATCCTTTTAATTATTATTAGCTGCTCTAAAAGACTTTGGGCTGAAACATAGGTTAAGCAATATTTCAAAGCCGGGAACAAAGATTTTTTTCTTTTGCACCAGCTCTAGGCTCTAGATTCTGATCTGTCGCTGTTTCATTTAGCTCCGTATGAGTCATGATCCTCTACTTATTTAATATTACAGTTGTTTTCTTTCATAATATTTCATGTGTCATTTACTGTTATGTTCTCCTTATTATTGTGCCACACAAATTTAAAATGGTACTTGGGGGGGGGGTTGCTTATTAATTACATATGTCCACAAGCCAGTATATGTGGCTGTCATTCCAAGGGCCACCTGGACTTTTTTCTGAAGAAGAACATTTTTCCTCTTTTCTTATGCCTTGAAATCTGCCTGTCTTGCATTCGCTTTTAAATAATTTAAATGTTTTTCACCAGTGCTGCCTTGCTTCTCATTCTTCATCCTCTCTTTCTCAGTACAATAGAGCAATTTATTATTTTTGTTCCACTGATAATTTGCGTAGCTTTCCGCTCTGAGCTTTCAGTACCCTCAGCAGGCCTTCTCCAAAGAAGAGTTTTAAGCACAAGACATTCAGTTGTTATCCACCTGTTCTCTAAAGTCCAAATAGCTTTCCTCCAGGTGGCATTTCTGTTGTGAGGGGTATGGCAGCTGGTAAAAACCAGATATTCTCAGTTCATTACCCAGGAAATGATCCTGATTATCCCTGTGCATCAGCTCCCAAAATCAGACACTCTCCTCCTGATTTACTTGGATTTTAAGCAGTTTACATAGTAACGGTGGTTAAAAATAGCAATATACACAATCTTATTTATTTTACAGTGGGGTCTTGACTTGAGAACTTAATCCGTATTGGAAGGCGGTTCTCAAGTCAAAAAGTCTGTAGGTCAAGTCTCCATTGACCTACAGTGCATTGAAAACTGATTAATCCCATAACAGGACATTTTTGTTCCATTTTAGTTTTTTTCTGGTCTGTAAGTCAATTCTCAGGCTGCAAGTCAAACCTAAATTTTGCGGCCAGAGAAGTCTGTAACTCAAAAAGTCTGTAAGTCAAGCCGTCTGTAAGTCAAGGGTCCACTGTATGCCCTGTCAACTGAGTAACATATCCTCCGTTAATTTTTGGCCTCTTCCATTTCTGTCTGCTCTTGTAGCTAACAATATCCTTTGTAGTGCAGTGGTTGTGGCACAGCTGTATGGGCAGCTCACCTATTGTACATTCATAGCAATACATAAAAGGATTAGCTGGCCTATGTGAGTTTCACAGTCTGCAGCCACAAGGGGAGCCGACATACAGGAGCAGACAAGTGCCCTGGGTGTGAGGTGATGCATTCCTTTAAGGAACATGTAAAGCAGTTTCAGCTTTGGCTGTTAATGCTTCCTTGCCATGACAGAAAAGCAGGGAGACTGGAGAGGGTGGGTGGGTGGACCTGGCAGGGTAAGGACTTCAATTTGGAGGCTCTTTCTTGAACAGCACTAAGGTGAGGGTCCTCTGGCGAAACTCTCCCATGCCACTACTGGGAAACAATTTAGGGAATGGCTGCAGGCTATATATTGTGTAGACTGATTTGTGGGTTTGTGGGAACACACATTCAGTTCTAGGTTATTTTCACGTGATGGCTTTCAAAACGATTTCATATTTGTAATTATAATGAGTACATATTAATACACATTTCTTTAACACGGATACTCGACACAGCAATTCATAGTGTGGAGAAGTTGTTTCCTTGTTACTTCAGACCTGTTTCTGTATGGTAAATGCTTGTGCCAGACATCTGCTGGCACAAGCAGAAGACATACAAAATATGTCGGTGGATATCCTGTAGCAGACAAGCAGCTTTTCAAGGATGAAAAGTGCTGTTAGTGTCTGCTTCTCCCTCCTCTTCCTCCTCCTCCGTTGATTATTCAATTAATTGACTAAACGAGACACGATTCATTGGTTAAGGTTTCTTAAATAGTGTAACTGGTCTACATTTAATACATAAGGGCAATGGGTAGGCTTGTATATATTCTACATTTCCAAAAGCAACATGATTCTATACCATGAAGTCTGAATCTTAAAAAAGCAGAATTCTGAATCCTGTATATATTACCTTTTTTAAAAAAATTACCTCAGAAGGCTTCTGAGGAGGGAAAGGACACTCTTCCTAACCTCTGGAATTCTGCTTTGTTATTTTTGTAGCTCTTGACATTTTTTCCTGGCATTACTTAACGTCAACGGCATCAACATAGAGGCATCTAGGCCTGACTACTACAGTAATAGCACTCCAGTTTTCAGAGAAGGGGCTGTCCACAATTAACCTCGAAATGCCAAGGATTTAATCTGGAATCTGTTGTGTGCAGAGCATATTCTCATAGAGAGAAGAACATCTCCTCCTGTATAAATTATTCCCAGCCTATAAAGATATCTGATGAGACTCGCTTTCATTTCCACTTTACGTGTAGTCCAGATTAGCTACTGCAAGGACCAGATCCTTTTTCGTAGCAGGACCATCATTCTAGAGATCTCCTCCTAAAAAATTAGAACCGCATCAACACTGCCGTCTTTCAGCAGACATAAATTTAACAAAATCAGAAAGCTTTGGAAATTCTGAAGTGAAAACTACAGACAATTATGCTATTGCTCCTTAGCTGTTGTTAAGATTTTATTATTTGAGTTGATCAGTATTATCTTATTGAAAACTGTAATTATTATTTTCAAGCCACAAGTCACCAATGAACAATATATATAAAGGCTTTAGTTCTTCAGCTGACAAATCATGAAAGATGCAAAGGGATGTGGGTATTTTTGCACAAAACGTTTCTTGTTACAACAGGATTGATCTGGAATGTTGCTATTCTTTGAAAACCCAACCTTTACTTCAATTACTTTTTATAATACCTTGACCATACCTCTGCACATCTGAGAACACTTGATCACATTCTTTGCACTCTTGAATGTCATGCAAATCGTGGAGTTCATTCTCTTTGTCAAGCTTTGGCTGAAATTCTTCATCCAGCATTGAAAAAGCTGAGTGAGGTGTACTGCATGGAAATTTCTGATGGTCTACCAGTTCTGCTTTGGATTCAAACAGCTGGTCACAGTCTTCACAGCGATACTGACGCTCCTCTGCAAGGCAAATAGGTCATTAGTGTCAGAAGGCTTCTACCGATGAAGGAGAACAAAGTTGCCCTAAGCATGCACTGTCAGGGTACATCTTGTGTTTTGACAATATGCTATAAAAATTGCTAACCGTGAATATCTGGAGCCATTGTTTCATGTAAATATTCGTCAGTCTTCATGAACAGAAGGAGCTCTTCTCCAGCTTCAATGTCTCTCACGACTCTGTAATATATCTGCAAAACAGAAGAGCAAACAAATGTCAAGAAGTACACAGTAACCAAGAAGCCATTTTCTGAAGGGGGAAGTCATACCAAAAATGATATTCTCTAGTTTTGTCTGTTTTGAGTAATTGTGCTGGTTGGGGAGTTCTAGTCCTAAAAGTTACTCTTCCAAAATTTGGCATGTCAAGTTATGTGTTCAGAGGTAGAGGTCATAGAATACATGCATTTCATCTATGACACATTGAACTAAAAAAAAAATTACAGGCAATAAAGCTGAGAAAGATCCCTTGCTGACAATACAAAGAGTTGTAGCTAATTAATTCTAGTTGGATGTAGCAGTGGTCAGATTCAAAGACAGCTTCACATATTCACATGGTCACTACACTGAAGTCAGTACATAGATTTTAAAAAAATCTGTTCAAGAATACGCTGTGTGATAAACATGGCACTATTTATGTTTGCTGACCGTTCTAAAATAATCCTGTATTATGGGCTGTTCAGACAATTCTTTGAAAAATACACTTCCTTACTAATTCTAATGGCACTGGGGATATATATATATATATTCAGATGTATTTCACGTACACCTTAGACTCTAGGGCTTAAAGACAATTACATACAAGGCTCAAACTTTCCTCTAGTCCCACCAGTTCCAAGTCGTAATTCCACGGAGGAAATTTGTTCCAAGCAAACCATAAAGTGAGATTCCAATCTGCATCCAAAATATGTGTGTATTTTAATATATATAACCCTCTTCATCTTGCATGATATGGGTAAAAAAACAATTTAAACACTTTAAAAATAAATAAATTAAAACACACTTTGAATTACATTGGAGCACTATATTCCAGTTCTCCAAATTCAGGCAGTCCCATTTAATCTGCATAGTAAAAACCTCTGCTAATTAGCATATAATGTAATTTGCATGTTATCCAATGGGACTGGATAACATGCAAATTACATCATATGCTAATTAGCAGAGGTTT
Organism: Pogona vitticeps; assembly: GCF_051106095.1. Taxonomy (NCBI): domain Eukaryota; kingdom Metazoa; phylum Chordata; class Lepidosauria; order Squamata; family Agamidae; genus Pogona; species Pogona vitticeps. The sequence goes on along the minus strand of NC_135785.1, from coordinate 18,355,630 downwards.
TTACTGTGCAGATTAAATACATTAATTGTTGCATTTTAAAATCCAGTCTGTTTTAAATTTGCCAAATTTAAAACAGTAACCACTGATCTGAGGGAGCCAGTGTAGCATAAGAGTAGCTGTTGCATCACCACTTCTCAGCCAAAGCTACCTTGCAGGGTTATTGTTTGGAATAAAACAGGGTGGAGAGAGCCACCTAAAGTAGATCGATCGATAGATCGATCGATGATGCATGTAAATAAATAATTAGATTTCCCCACATGTATTGGCCTTTCTGTGATATTCTGAGAAGACGGCTGTAATTTTTTGCTGTCTATTTGCTGCTGGCCAAAACAACCACACAAATCCTTGAGAAAATACCGCAGGAACCCCCACATGACGTACTGTCATTTGATTTGCTAGACAAGAAAGTGAGGACAAGCTGCCTAAATCAGTGAGAAAACCAAGGTGTCCTTTTCCTACAAGATACAGACTAAATATTTGTATTATAATTAGAAAGTATCCTGCTTTAACTTTGTTCATAATAGTTCACTTTACACACAAGAGCAAGTGCCAATCCAGCATGCCTCCTGCTTTCTAAACCTCCACTCCTGCTAGCTGGGGTTTTGTTTCACTGCTACGCTGTACTGGGAATGAGATTCATAGCAGAGCTGGAGAATTTACATTTTGGACTACATCATCTGGAATCCCTCAGTCACGCAGCCAGATGGAGCTTCTGGAAGTTGTAGAAAGTAACTCTGGTAATCTCTGCTTCCTTGTAAATAACACACACACACACATATATATATCTTCATTTAATTTGGTAGCCAATATAGCTGAGGAAGCAGTGCAAAAAGCGATATTGACAAAATATATGTAGAATTCATTCTTCACACAGAACTTGGTAGTTTCATCCTTATTCTATTTCTGGAAAACAACAGCAGCAGCAGCAGCGGCAGCAGCAGCAGCAACAACAGCAGCAAGCAAGCAAGCAAGCAAGCAAAATGTTCTAATGGTTTATAACCCCCCCATCTATTCCTTATTTCTTCCCCTTGGCTGATGGTACCCTTCCTCAGAGCAGCCTACCTAAGCTCCCAGAAGCATGTGAGAAATAAATCAGAACACAGTGTTTTCTGGAAGTCCACATAGTCATAGATTCATAAACATGTTGAATAGCAGAGCTGGAAGGGATCTCAGGGGTCATCATGTCCAACCCCCTGAGAATGGAGAACATGCAGAAAGATGCACCAGCATAAGAGCTTAGAGTACAAGACACCATTGTTGAATGGCACTCCCATGATCCCCCAGCCAGCATTCATTCCTATGCTTTCGGTGCACTGTTTTCTATGTAGAAATCTGTTTTCAGAGTTGCCTGTGCAAAAAATAAATAAATAAATAAAAGTAAGCAGCTCTCAAAACAGATTCTTGCAAAAGGATTTCAACTGTTTGCAAAAGGATAATTGCAACATATACCTGATTTACATCTGTATGAGAGTCTGTAAAACTGTAGATGGCTTCTCTCAGTGGGTAATTACACAGAAAGGCTATCTATTCCCAAATGATGGATTCAGTGACTGCATGTTTTGCCTTATATCTTCTGGTCTATAAGAACTAGACACTACGACCCTTAACCACATGATGGTCCAAACAGCCAGCAAGTGGCACCCTTAAAATCCAGGAGAAACCTGGCGAAACAGGTCATATGGCAACCCTAGAGATAACAATTTATTAACTAGTTACATTTAATAAATGTGCACATTATCAGTCCTTCCATATCTGTGTCTTTTTAAAGAGCCAAGAGTGTGAGAGGTAACTAACAGTTCTGATAGGAGTTGGAGCCCATCTGCAGGAATCACTGTTTTCCCATTCCTGTTCTGTACCAAAACAAAAGGAAACGTCTCACATGGTGTGGTTCAGATAGTAAGCGGATAAAATCCAGATTAGTCTGGATCTTATCTTTCCCCAAGATTAAGTCTCACGTCCCTGCAGCAATTTAGTTTAAAGTGGTAATAACAAATAACACAGACTCAGCAACTCAAGAATATTCCCAAAATGGTCATACTGACAAGCTGGGGAAAACTCCCTTCTATAAAAAACCATAGAATACAGGACACCAACAAGTTATGCTGATCTAACTTTCATCTAAGAGCAGCCACATTAGGCTAAACCATAGAATTTCCTGCACAGTTTTACATCAATAAACTCCCAATTGACAGCCATGGTAGCTACTGCAATCTTGACACTGTACATGAAAAGGAAAACCTGCCTAAGCAGCAGCTCCATGTGACATCAAAGTATCATTTATACCACATGATAAATGCAGAAACTGTGGTGAATCTAAAAGAAAAGGTGGCCTGGACAAATATGCCCTTTTAAGAAAACCAAAGAAAAAGAGCAGCAAAACTTATGTTACTAGGAAGGGCCAAAATCCTCTTGGCTGATTTACGCTAGCATAAGCAGTGAGATATCACATGCAGGCTGAGATTTCTGCCAATAAAGGAGTTCTTGCTTTGATCCCAAGGCTCACATGAATTGCATGTGAGTCATGTGAGCCCTGGGACTGAAGCAAGAACTCTTCAAATACAGTACCAGCAATTTCCCTTCTGCTGGTAAAGTTAATAACACTAATAATTGCTGTCGAGTTGATTCCAATTTATGGTGACCCCAGCCAGGGTTTCCTAGGTATAAAGTATTAAGATGTTGTGTCATTGTAATCTACACAATGGGTTTTTGGTTACTGCAGGCCATAATATTGAAGAAGAAAACCAACATCTGTGATCACTGCACACCCACAAGAGATTGCCTTTATAAAAAGAAACCAACTCTACTTTTGTAGCATTTTACATTTAACATTTATCTACTGCTGTGTGACTTTTTGTGGATCAAAACCTAGCCACCAGTCACAAGACCTCTGTGTGAAGAAGTGGACTTCGGTCCATGAAAGCTCACATTGAAATAAATGTGTTAGCATTTAAGTCACCAAATTATTCTGTCTTTTCTCCATCCTCAATTTCTCCCTTTAATTTTGCCATCACTCTCCCTTGTTGCTTCACCTAGAAACTGCATTATGTAGAACTATTTCCGTGGGTATGGTCTTAAAAAATGCAGATCCATTTTAAGTTGTGCCTGGAACTTGGCTATTTATTTCTGAAAACAAAGTCATTTCAAATAGCATTGGTTCTGTGTTATGGAATTCAATGCAAAATAAGCCTTTTTTTTAAAAAAAAAAAATAAGTTTGAAAAAGTTACAACACTAAGAGGATCCAATAGCAGATAGGGAAAGCCAAGTATGAAGAAGCAAAAGTTTTATTTTCTAGCTCAGAGGAAGCTCTCAAAGACAGGGTGAAAGACATAATCTTCTATCACCCACGCAATGGCAAAAATCCACATTACTTGAAAGAATTCTCCTAGCATGTAGTCAGTTCTTACAAAGTTCCAGTAGGTGGCTCTAAAACCCAATTGTTTATTTTCTCAGAATACTCTTGACCACAACTATGAGTTAGGGGGAAAATCTACCAGTATCTTAATGGGTTTCTCCACATTTTTCTGCTTCTTTCTCACTCTTCCCTTAGAAATTCAGGGTTGTTGCTGTAGCAGTAGCTCATGTGAAGATGGCAAGTCATATAATGTGATGTCAGAATAGGTAGGAATGTTCATGCTCACATGTGATTACTAGAGGACAGGCCAAAGCAACGTTGAGGCTGCTTCTCCAAGGACAAAAAGTCTAAGGAAAGAAACAATTAATCATAAAATGTGTAAGCTGCTACTGGTGACTCTTTGCTTACTCAATAAAAGGAGAGAATAGAGACTGCTGGAGTTTCCACTCCCACTTCTGTCAACTCCCTTTTCCTCCCTTATAGCTATCTTAGCTAAACCATCTTTGGGGTTTATAATATATATTTGTCCCCTTTCCCTTTCCTCATGTACAAAAGATAAATGCTTCCAAGTAGCATGTTTCATTCTGGAAATCTATTTCCACTAAGAACACAATGGCATTCTCTCCACAATCTGAATTACCTCTTTTGTTGGCAGCTCTCGAAGGTTTAAGTTATTAGCTTCCTTTCCAACAGCCTGCTGACATTTGAATGGTGACATATTAGAACTTCACAGCAAGGTCTTGCAAAGAAAAATGCTGCCTTAACACGTACACCGAAAAGCCTTTTTTCTTTCCTCTTTTTTTTTGGGGAGGAGAGGTTTTCTTTTTAAAGGGAAGGAAACACTGTGATATGGCAGACTTTTTATGATCTGCTCCTATTTAATTCAAACCTGCACAAATCAAAAGGGAAATCAGACATAGCTTTCCTACCAGGCTTCTGCATGTTTTCTCAAGCATCCTGTACATTGTCTAAAGTAAACAAAAACAAAAGTTGGGTATTCCATGTTACAGATAGCACATAGCCACGGAAAATAGAAGGCAACGACATGCTAGGTGTACAGAGCTATGGCCTCAGCAAGAGAGGTGGGTTTTAACACCCAATTGCAGCTACTCAAACAAGCCGAGCTTATATCAAGTATGCGTGTTATGTTGTCAGTTCTGACTTATGATGACCCAAGAAGGGTTTCAGAGGTATGTGAGATTTTTAAGAATTGATGTTAACAGTGCTACCCTCACCCACGTCCAGTAAGCATCCATTGCTGAGTGGATCCAGTGCCTAAAGTAAATGAGTTTAGAAGGCAGCAATCAGAACAACACACCTTTAAAGATCAAAGTTACAGTTTGTGGGAGGGGTTATCAGAAGCTAACCCATCGTTTTGGGGGGATTCAGCATTATAAACTAAGCTGACTTACTCAAACAATTTACATGCCACTTTGTAGACAAAGACTCAGGGACTATCTTTAAGGCTCAGTCTCTCAGTCGTTAAATTTATTGCATGGTCATAAAATCAAGGCTGCAATCCTATGCACATTTATTTGGAAGCAAGTGCTATACAACTCAGCTGGATGTACCTCTAAGTAAATATGCATGACATTGAGGTAACACTGATGGATTGCTTGGGGTGATTTGTGTGCAAGATCTGCCCTCTTTCCAGGATACATCAGTCCACTTCAGGCCTTAAGAATAAAACTGTCAACTGATCCACATGTTCCCCCATTCTGAGCTTTTTTTTTGGCAGTGTGGACCATACCAGCTGCTGAATTCTTCAGGTTAAACCTGTATTACAGCCACAACTCTAGAAGGAAGTTGAAAGGTTGGCAACATTACCTCAACCCTCAACACATTTGGTGTTTAATGCTCTTTCATACATAGGCAAAAAGGATTTTCTGAACCAGTCCCTAAGGTTGGAGTCCTCAGCTGGAAAACCAGTTCCACTGGAATTATTGGGCCTTAAATAAATACTTATAAATATAAAGTATTCATTGATTTGTTGCACTTATATCCCTCCTTTCCTACAATGAGCTCAAGATTAGGATTTCAAACTACTTTATACTTAGAAAATGTTGGGAGAGTTGCCATAAATCAGAATCAACCTGGCAGCACATTATTATAATAACAAATTATTCCGGCGCAAGCACAGTGTCGTGATTCTCCCCACACACACCTCACCAACATGATGAAGAAAATTTATCACTCTACCACGCATGGAAAGAATTAGGGAACCCCACTTTTTTCTGCACCATGCAATTGTGGCCAAAAAGCATGGCCAAAATATTTTGTGGGACAAATATGTTATCACAATTGAAGAATGCAGCCTATATTCTCAAATATAAAAAAGGAAAAAATAATATTTACTGAAGGGATCCACCTACACTGTGGCCCAAATAATAGAAGATGAATGAGCTGTAGGTCAGGTATGTGGTAAAATACTTGGTTTTCTGCTCTTTTGCCTTCCACACAGGACAAGATTTGTAGATCTGGGCAATGTACATCCCCTTCAAACTCACTTCCCTTCTGTTTCATGTTTTTTTTTTTTAATTAGCGAGTTAAGAAGCAAGCAAACCAACTTTTACAAAAAAAAAAAATCTTTATTTTTCTTGTAGCCATCACCAGCTTAGTAATCCTCTCTTAAAATTGCTCTTTGAACCATTTCTTTGTTGTGTGCAATTTTGGGTTGTTGTTGTTTTTTAACATTTAATATGTAAAAACCACTTTCACAATATTTTTGGACGGGTGAGAAAGAACATGACAATGGCTGTAGAAACCCGAGCCTTTTGCAAAGAGGGCCGAGCATGAACAGCAAAACAGAAGCACAGAATTAAATGAGCTCAAACTCATTCCCGCCGTTAACTTGATATTTATTGGGCCTTATGAAAAACGAGAGTCAAATGGAGTGAGTCCTGCTAGACCAAGAAGGGCAAACGTTGTGCATGCTTTCTCATTCAGCTCTGTTGCTAATGCATCTCCAGCTCACTCCACAGCTTCTCTCCTCTAATAATTTTCTCATGAGCAGATACTGCCAATTGTGACAAATGACACTGTGAGTTGGTGATGTAGACTTTGATTCACTGGGGGCCAGGTTGGGACAACCAAATTCATTTGATCCAGGGCTGAAACAGATTTAAGTAAGGCCAGCTTTTAAGTCCTGCAAATAAATTTGATGTCAACATTGCATGCACTGAATATTTGCTTTAAGCAACACTTGCTTTTCCATTTATTAAGATAAATGTATTTAAATCTGACTTTTCTCCAGAAGTCTAATGGCCTCAGTGCATTTGAAAGGGAATCTAAAGTTATGGGCTGATGAGCCCAAGACGGCTGAACTACTGGCTTTGAGAGAGTTGGAAAAATGAAGGCAGAATGTACAGGTTGTAAACAATAGGCCTGATGGTCTTCCTTTAGTCCTTTCTTTGGCTTTAACTCAACCTCAACGGGTTAAAACGGGACAGTTTATAGTGGGTGGTAAACAATAGAAGCGCTGAACGCTATTGCATTTCAGCTGATCTCGCATGGTAAAAAAGGCTCCCCGTGTTGATTAATTTGTGATGGACCATTCACACATGCGAGTCTCCACTTAATGCTCCTGCAGCCAATATACAGTAGCAACACAACTGTGAAGCAACCTTTGGATAAAAATGCTCTTGCTCTTGTTTTTGTCCCTGGTCTCGCAGCCTTCTCACTTGCTACAGTGCCAAGGGTGGGAATGGTAGCGGACAATACTTCTCATGCAGCAGTCTAGATTAATCCTCTGAGCCCCATTCATTGACAACTCTGTCATGCAGCAAAACAAAGCAACCTGTTTCAGGCAGCACCACCACGAAGGAGGAATATGTAAAGAAAGAAAGTGACATTTTTAATTTTCAAAAGAACTATTTTTCAATATTTTCTTTAAATATTTTAAAGTATTAGTATGAAAGTATTAGACATAAAAAGGGCAGCATTAGTATTAAAGTATTAGACGTAAGAAGGACAGAGTTCTGCAACGTCAGACATGTCTTGGGCTGGCACCAGATGAGCCCAACGTGTTGCTGGTAAATTAAATTACAGAAAATTAACTGATTTGGACAAAGACACAACCAGATAGTTCTTCAGTGCCTCCCATTCTAAACACAGGATTGGCTTCTGTTAAACAAGACATTTTCTACAGTTTGCAGTTACAGACTGTAACTGACTGAGCAGAACAGCAGGTTTTAAGAACAAGAATGAAACCACTGCTAAAAACAGCAACCAATCACATGCATTGGGGACTTTTAAAACAATCACATGCGTAAAATATTGTGTTGTTCTTCTAGAGTCCGGTGGCTAGTTGCTTAATTGGCATACTTATTTCAACCTTGTTACTGAGCTCCAGAATTTACTAGCCACAAAAGCACGTATTTGCTTATATCCTTATAATAAGAGTTCCTTGTACAACTTAAAAACAGAAGGCACAGAAGACAAACCAAAATGCACTCTGTTTTCCCCTTGGCGTTCTGCTGCCATATCTGGCAAGGGTTTATGAGATTTCATTTCTCAAATACCAGCATGGAAGCCAAGCAAGATGGCAGACCACTCTCTCTCTCTTTTGCCAGTCCATTTGGTTTTGTTTGTGGAATTTCTGGTCATCAATGAAGACCAGAAGAGAGGTTCCATGTAAGAGTCATTTAACTGGGTATGACATAATATGCATAACACCGTTTATCATAGCATGCCGATCACTCCTGGAGTTCATATGAGACACTAGGAAAAGGAAAGGAAATAAAGTTTTTTTCCCCAACATAGAAATGGAGATTGTACCTATTTTTGTAAGGATGTTAAACGTGGGACATAACCACTAGACTTCACACCAGAGTTAATAGATCAAAGTCCATTAATTCACCTAGTCCAATACTTTGAGGCTCCAATACTTTGGCCATCACATGAGAAGAGAATACTCCCTGGAAAAGACCCTGATGTTAGGAAAGTATGAGGGCAAGATGAGAAGGGGACGACAGAGGATGAGATGGTTGGACAGTGTCACCAAAGTGACCAACATGAATTTGACCCAACTCTGGGAGGCAGTGGAAGACAAGAGGGCCTGGCGTGCTCTGGTCCATGGGGTCACAAAGAGTTGGACACAACTAAACGACTAAACAACAACAACAACAACAACAACAACAACGGAAGGCTTTTGGTTTTGAGATTTCCAGGTGCAGTGTGTTATTGTCACCTATGATACACCACCTCTGAGCATGGTTTCATTTAGCTATCCTAACTAAAGGCCATGGATAGGCAGGCCAACTAATTCTTGCCATAGAAGACAAAACAAAAACCTATACAAGACCCATAATGGCTAACCTTAACAGGTTATGCTTGTTGTATCCTAGCAAGATTTAAAGCAGGATATTCTGACATGGTGGCAATCTGGTTGTAACTGGGACATCTAATGTTACATATTCTCCCTTTTCTTTCTATATAAAAGCATAGGGAATTACACTCCTGTGAAAAGCAGGGAAAGTTCTTCTATACCTCATATAATTATAAGGCTGTTTAAAAAAAACCTAGAAAAATGGCTATGCCAGAGCTCCAACAAGAGGAGTCAAAAATAGCCAGAAAACTCAGAGAAAATAAAGCTAATAAATTACTTTCCCCATGTATCCATTTTATTTAGGCTCTGCATGCCCTCAAAGTTAAACCCAAGAGTATTTATTCCATAGCGCTTTGCCACTGAAATAGATTGTCAAACTAAAATTGAGTAATATGATTTGCCACTTAATGACTGCCCTGAATTTTCAGATGTATTGTGACCCTTAATATTAGGGACAATTACTTTACAAGACAACCACCAAAATTTCAGAAAGAGCTAAAGAGTGTCTGCAGTAATGATCTCTAGGTCAGAAAAAAAGGTTTTGCTTCACTCCGACCATTATATGAGAATTCACATTATTTGCTTAACAAGCCCACAGGGATTAACTTCTTCTTAAAAAGAGGTGCTGGAGCTGAAAATTGCCCAAAATACATATATAACTCAAAGTCCCAGACTTCTAATCCTAGAAAGATGAGGCTTTGCTGTATCTGGTCTTTAGTAAAGGAAAAGCACTCTGTATATCTCCCATGGAACTTGCTCCCAAGGAACAAGGTTCTTGGAAGTAATGTCTAGTTAACATAATGGGGCTTAACATCTGGATTCATACCGTTTGTCTGTTTCTTAGGTTCAGAGATAAGCCTTTGACAGCTACCTAGCATGAAGCTATGCAAGATACCTGTTGCCCCTAAGCTACTATAAATCCTGCTCATACATTGGCTTCTCAGGGTTTACATAGCATTATATACTCACTTTCGAACCCACCTTAAGGACCAGAAACTTGCTTTTCAATTTTTTAAAAAAAATTAGGCAGCCAAATTTTGCTCCTAAAGAATACAATTCCAGAGTACTCACAGTTCTGACTGTAAAACATGACTATTTTTTTTCCTGAACGGTTATGTATATAAAATATGCATATCCAGGAAATTGGAATTGTAAAAAAAGGAATAAAGGCGGAGAATATGCTTTTTTTTCCTTTTAAAAGGATGAAAAAGGCTTTGCAGTTTATGTTCCCTGAGTATGCACTGGATGTTTAATTTATACTTAACAGACTACAATTGGCATATGTAAAGAATGCCAGAAGTGTGAATTGTGAAAGACCCTCAACCTATCCAGGAAGTTGTAATAATTGAAATAATATAGAATATGTACTTCCTGAACAATTTGAAAAGAGAGAGGGAAAGCTCACTGGGCAACAGGAGATGGCTTTTGAAGTTTCCTATTCAGGCTAACTTTGCTTCATAAAAATCCTACAGCATTTCATCTGCATTCATTTATTTATCATTATGCCCTTCTACTGGCCCTTTTGCAGCTCAGGAATGGTTTAATAGAGTGACACACTAGTTCTGGGCTAAGTAGCAAATTGTTTACATGTCTCAACAAATCTTAACACAAACACATCTGTCCTGTTCGGTGCTGAAAACAATGAGCATTCTCTCCCATCTGACTAACACTTATTATACTCATGTTGGTAGCAGCTTCTGGTATAGCACTCATAGCAACCCTACGTATGAAATCCAGTGTTTGGTGCAGACACATTTTAAGGCAGGATTTTATCTGAAATAGGGTTCACCTGTTCTTGATAGAAGAACATATCCATCAATCTGAGGACAGGCCTAAAAAGGTGTGTGTGTGGGGGGGTGTACATAAGTATTTATATAATCTAATGTGGGCACATGTTTATATACATTCATGAGCACATAACACAATATACACAGTGCTGTGTAAATATAAAAGCATGGACTTCCATTTGAATTTATTATTAGCCACCCTCTCCTCTGTTATAGTACAAGTCTTTTCCTTTTTATCAATTGGAACATAATAGATTTAAAACACTATATGGCTTATATTTCAGTGAAGAACCTTGATAGCTTGGGAATGCATGCATTTTATCTGGCTTTTAGTGTGGCTGTCTAGTTTTCCTAATATTTTGGTCCCTTTTTGCCTGCTATGAAGAAAGATGATTTCCAATACAGCAGGTTTCTGACCAAGCTCTTACTCTACGAACAGCATGTCATGCTTAATTCAGGGGCTGACATAGTAGATCAACTCAGCAGTGGGGGTGACTCCAATTTTGGCAAAGGAGCTGTGGATCTACTCTGCATTTTACAGGAGCAACTCAAGATGCTGAACCCTATTCCCAAAATACTGTTGAATCAGCAGCTGCCGCTGGACCACCTGCTGATAGCTTACGCCTGCATCATATGGCAGAGGAGACTGACCTCGCTCTTGTGGTTCAATTACCTTCCCTCTATAAATGACTAAATGAGAAGTATCATGGTCTCTACCTGTCCCATCCTTGTTTTCTGACAGGTACTACCAGAGAGCAACACAGAATGAGAAGCCAATTATGGATCAGAAAAAAGGATTAAAGATTATACAGATTTACATAACAGTCATATGTGCTAATGTATACACAAGCACATTTATAAATAATTCTTATCATTTAAATAGAACCACAGAAAATCTCACCATAGTGGAAAATACTGTCCCAGTCTTCTGAACAGTGATGGAAAGATAACAAATTTCAGGGCTCTTGTTCTCCTCTCTTATGGTTCTTTAAATTGGACATGGATGGCACAGTGCTTCAGATAGACAACACATTGAAACAAAGGACTAGACACCCTATGGCAGAACTTGGGAAAGTTATATCTCCAGACTACATCTTCAGAATCTCCCAGCCACCATGGCCAAAAAAGTAACTTTCCCAAGCTTTAGGGACACTTGTGGTGAGAAGGGGGCTGTATTCAGGAAGAAGGCATCCCTAAGAACACTTTGCCAAAGAGTCTCCCAAACCAGCAGTGTTTGTACTAGACTCTTATCACGCTTTTGTGAAAAGAATAGTTGTTCTCTGCACACACCTCCATTATTATTCTTTCTTTCTCCCTCTCTCACCACTGAGATTGCATTTTTGAACACAAAACTTGAGTCAATGTTTCTAGCTGCTTTTTTTTCCCAGACTATGAATAAGCAATTCCTAGCCATCAAACCACAGAAGAATTTTTTTGCAAATTAAACATTTTAAGGTATCTATTCTAAAATATTCAAGATAGCTTGAGTACAATTCTCAGTTTTCTCACAGGAAGTTTAAGTTTGCAGGGACGGTATGCAGATTGAGCATTTTCACACAGAAGGCATAAACTACTTTTGCTTATTTGCTTACATATTCACTGATCCCGCAGCAATCAGAATACATCTCCAACTTCAGAAGGTTGTCTCCTGCCATCTATCACACACTAACAAAATTCACACATACTCTAGAAGGGTGGACCAAAATAATTAATAATGTCACATAACAGTTCTTATTAAATGATCAGAACTCCCTGCACTACACTGAATGTGTGAAGGATTACTGGGGGAGCATTCCTATCCCTTACCTATGTCAAATGCAGAAGCAATTTTAAACTGGGAGGTGGGGTTGCAGAACTTCATCTCTCTCTCTAGGGCAACCCATTTTGCACGTTTCAAAACTTGGACAGGAAAAAAAACTGCTTCAGTGTAGCTGGAGGCGAAAGTATTTTTCGGAACATGCTGTCCACCCATTCTCTCACTAGGTGACAGGGAAGCAGCTTGCTGTGGAAAATAGGAGAATGTTTGGCTCTTGGCTCTTCCTCTTCCTGATGCGAGCAAAGAAGAATCAGCCGACTTGCACACAGTCCAGAGGTCTCCTGCAGTCTCAAGAATAGCCTCCTACGGCTAAGATTTCAAGAACACCATTAGTCTTGCTGAAACAGCAAGCTGGTGCACTGACTTACAAGTAAATCTGTTCCTCACCTGCACTCTAAAGTTCCTCAGACTCATGTTGTCCTGACACTGGATGCACACAATGGAAAAACGGCAGAAGAGATAGTAATACAGAAGTCCTCCAATACTGGGGTATCAAAAATCTTAGAAGGTCCCCTAATCACTAGCAGTCAGTAACCTATGCTAAGAATAGGGAGGGACAGAAAGCAAAGTGGAAAAAAGTGAAGTGCGCTACTTAAAGGACTTTCTGTGTGGTTTACAAATTAATTATGCAGGCTACACATTGTCTCCCCCCCCCCCCGCCCGGGCAAGATGAGTACTCATGTTACTCACCTCAGAAGGATGGAAGGCTGATTGAACCCTGAGCCATATACCTGGGATTGAACCCTGGATCATGAGTACAATTTTGGCTGCAGTACTGCAGTTTAATAACTGTGCCACTAGGATAAAACAGCCTGTTTCTGGTTTGTTCAGTTATTCACACAGTCATTCATAAACCTGTTCTGTCTCATTTTTCCATCCATCTCCATTTGTTTAGAACAGGGCACAAAAACGAACATTTAAGTACAATTTCTTTTAAAAATGTATCTTTTGTACTCTTATTCCAGAATTGTATTTCTGTAGGCATCTTGGAATGTATTTATTTTTTTGCACCATAGAACAATGTTCAGAGAAATGTGAAAACTGACAGATAATATTCTTATCTACTTATTAGATAAGGAAGTGAGAATGTGGATGTTTTGCCTCAAAGTGTGGACTAAAGAAATTTATAGAAATTTGGAATTTGGGGTGGAGTTGGTACTGCTAATACCTCCAGAAGTGCCTAGTCAGCAGTGTCCATGCCGGATGGAAAAAACATATATCCAGATCCTTTGAGCTGGACATACATCCTAGCTGAGAGATAGGTACCCAGTGTGATGTAGTGAACAGAGTAATGAATTAGGACTTTGGAGGCCAGGGCTGACATCCCCACTTAGCCAAGGAAATTCACAGAGGAAGTGGAATTGGTAAAACCACACCTTAAATATCCTACTTACTTACAAGTTTTTATTTAGTATATAATAAAACCCCCTAAGAAGCAGTCTTCAGTCAAGTATGGTTGAATCTTATCTCTTAATTCATGAAAGAGATGCAAAGTAACTCGTTTCATAGCGATCTCTAAATTTTATGTTAGTTCTTTTCTTTTTTAATACCTTACTTTTCATCCATGATGGAATTCAGGAAGTTCCTGAAGTGAGGATGACAGGGACAGAAAATGAGTTACCTGATTTTCAGTATATAATGTTGTTATAATTCTCTGGTTCCTGCTATAAAATACTAAATAATATTATTAAGGTATTAAAAAAGAAAAGAAATAACATAAAATTTAGAGATCGCTATGAAATGAGTTACTTTGCATCTCTTTCATGAATTAAGAGATAAGATTCAACCATACTTGACTGAAGACTGCTTCTTAGAGGCTGGGTCAAGTTAAATGTTCAAGTAAAAAGATAAAATGCAGTTTATTGTTTGTGGAGGAGGGGAGAGACTCCTAGGGGCAGTGGTTCCCAACCTTGGGCCTCCAGATGTTCTTGGACTACAACTCCCAGAAGCCTCCTCCACCACCTCTGCTGGCCAGGATTTCTGGGAGTTGAAGTCCAAGAACATCTGGAGGCCCAAGGTTAGGGACCACTGTCCTAGGGTATATATGCATGTGATACTTCATAAGTTTGGATCATTCCAGAAAATCTTGGCTGAATCTTCTATCTGTATAATAAACAATATGTGACAGGAAATATCCCTTAATTACCGAGTAGACAGTTATATTCAGTGGTGTGTTGCTTACTGGAAACTGAACTGCTCAATGTGACAGTTTCCTTGGCCAGTCTCTTATAAGAGGAAATCAAAATGAAGGCTGCAAATTAACAAATGAGAAACAAGTTTAGACTTTTTTTTATAAAGCTAATGGCTGTTCTTAATCTTTAAAACCAAACTACCCTCAAATACTTTGCATTAGAACGTGGCTAGCCTGCAACAATTTCTTGTTCCTGGGAAATTTTTCTCCCAACTTCTTTGAAGACTGACTAAGTTTAGAGGAAACAAGAGAACTCTGAAGGAAGTGATGATCAATGTCATAGTCCTTGCAGTCCAACCCTATGAACTGGGGCTCCACTGGACTTCTGGTCACACTGGACCAAGACAGACATGAAACAACCAATCCAGCTCTTCCAATGTTGGTTGGCCCTTAATAAAACCTTGATTCATTTTCCTCCAATGTATAATCTTCATTCTCAAGAAGGCCTGGTCCTAACATTAGACAGAATGAAGCACCACTTCAGGCACCGTACAATGGGAAGTAGGACACCAGTGGCAGCCCACCTGTCACTCCCCCTTAGCCTCTCTATTTATTTTCACAATCTGCCCAGTGCCCTAGTTTGCTCTCTCTCTAGACATAGCAGAAAATGTTGATCTGTCACAAATGCAGAGCTAAAATGCTGCTGCCCCCCTAGGTAGATTCTATATGTGAAATGGGTGCATGCATGTGCAGCCATGTGCTTTGCCTCAGACAGCAAAATGACTTGAGCTGTCCCTAGGAATGTAATGGTGACTGCCAGTTTTCCACAATACTGAGCTAGAGTGCATTTGGTCTGATCCAGTAACGCAACTGTCTTGTCA
Source organism: Pogona vitticeps (assembly GCF_051106095.1). Taxonomy (NCBI): domain Eukaryota; kingdom Metazoa; phylum Chordata; class Lepidosauria; order Squamata; family Agamidae; genus Pogona; species Pogona vitticeps. The sequence continues at coordinate 18,340,336 of NC_135785.1, read as the reverse complement.
GACAATAGCAAAGTGACTTTGTAGGTAAGAGAATGCCTCTTTGCACTCAACATACATACTAAGGACCATGCATACCATATTTTTCCGTGTATAAGACGCCCCCATGTATTTCTAATCCAAAACTCCCCACTTTTCTAATCCAAAATTAATAAATCCAAGTGGGGCTTAGCAAGTGTAGGGGAAAGGGATAAAAGCCCTGCAGGATCACTTTGATCCCTGCTTTCCCCTCCACTTGTTTTTGTTCTCTCCTCAGCTTACTTCCATGTATAAGACGACCCTCAATTTTTAGTCTAAAGATTTTAGACAAAAGTATAGTATTACACATGGAAAATATGGTATATTCTGCAAGCATTTTTGTGAAATGCTTCAGCTTGGTAGGCATAATGACTTTAGGCTGTGTCTGAACTATGACTCATGCCTGAAGTTCCATAGCAAGAAGAAATATACGTTTGTTTAATACCCTTTCTTTCATTTTAAATATAAGTTATAATATAAAATGATGAAGGCCTACATCAACTTTGCCTCAAGAGCATTCAGACAATCTGATCCATTCAAAGATCCACCCATGAAGATTTGAGTATTGTGCAGATAAGTATCCTATTACAATTCTGAAAACACCATCCCTCAAACTTGGCTGCAGACTTTGACAAGCATGGAAAAACACAACACAATAACTTCAGTAAAGTCAAATAGCTAAAATATGGAAGAATTCTATACAGAAACCTGTTCAGAATTGCCACATATCAGTTTAACAGAAGTATATTATTGAGCATTTCTGAGTCTGAGTTTAGTAAGTCTCTAGATGCAAAGGACTTGTAAAACTGTAGGACAGCCAACCAAGGAAACATCAAGATATCCCTCTTTTGGGATTCAGTAAAAAATATCCTGAAGCCCAAGATATGCTGCAGGTTGAGTAGGAGAGAACAAAAAGCAGGAAATAGTTGTGATCATCTTTAAATTATGTGGGATAGCTTAGGAGAGAATTAGGTAGGATCCGCTTATGGTCTTCATCATAAATGGCTGAGTAAGAAACAGCAAGGTACCACATATTCTGAATTCTTCGCTCATCATTTATTTTTATTTTAATGATTTCATCAAATTTATTTTCACCATTATATCCCACTCTTCCTCAAAGAATTCAGAAAGTTAGAATAGGTTAAGTAATAGAAGTTGGATCAAGCTCACTCAGGGAATTTTGCATACAAACAAACATCTCATGTCTGAATTGGATACTGTCTATTTCATTGCACAGGCTGTAGCTGTTAATTACCAAGAGCAATAAATTGGGGATGTGGGCTCAATATTTTTTAAATACTGTAAATTAAATAACTTATTCAGATCACATCCAGTAAAGAAGGTCCCCCACGTGATATCAGAAAATTTCTGAATAATCACATATAGAAATGAATCGTACATTCACAGGTTATTTCTCCACTCACATCGGGGTTTCTCATATTGCTCTCCACCCTCTGCCTTATTCCTAACCTATTGCTTCCAACATAGGCCACATATCTCATACAAGATGGGACACTTCTGTTCCTGTGAATGACACATTAGTTACACTGACAGCCTGAATTCTCTTTGCTAAGTCTGGCAACATTAACGTTGCCAAACATTTCTTTTGTTGGTTGTGATGTTGACACCTGTCCGTGTGCGGTATGATAGCACTCAGTAAAGAAGGTTCCCCGCATGGTATCAGAAAAAATGGAAAAGTGTGGTTATTAGATACTTTTGGAAAACTTTTTCAACAGAATACCACCTTGAGCAGCGTTCAAGGTGAATTTTCCTCTGTTGTCCTAATGCTATTCTTAAAAGGGAGGAAAATACACACACAAGATAATGAACAAAAGGAGTTGGCAAAAACCACTAAGTGAATAACAGCTTAGCATTTTCACTGTAGGCCTCTTTAATCCTCTCTATTATTTCTTAAATGCTTGCAGAGATTATTAGATAATCTTCCATCAACAAATTTATTTTCATTTAGAGAGAATGGCATGCCTGCCTGATTGTGCCTATTAAAGGCTAGCTGTCCAAATTTTCTCACTGTGCACTGGCAAGATTTGTAATGACTTAAGAATTCTGAAAACTTACTTCCAGTTCTAGGCCATCTGAGGACGGGACATAATTCTAAATCAAGTACATGGGCAGCAGAAGGCCTGTGAACATGTTCTCTGACCACCCACATCTGGAAAACCTTTCTACTTCTTTCCTCCTAAAATGACTGGCCTATGGGTATGTTGTTATATATGGATGCAGCGTATGACTCCCAAGGCGAAAGGGGAGTGTTGTCAGTCAATGGCAGCCTAAAGTCCGTATGTCACTCATTTCTGCTTGCTTGCAAAATAACACATACACATGTAATCCATTTGACTGAGTAAGCAAACTGGAATGCTTTAATGGAAGGAGCAGTCCTCTCTGCAGAAGAACATCTTAAATGGCCACCATGAAAATCAAATAAAAATTATCAAGGTAGTTCAGCCTAATACTGTGCAGGGTATTAAAAACCACAATTCCTGAGCAGACTTATTGAGACCAATGGTGGGGTGCAGAGAACTGCCCTTGAAGTGTCCTTGTGCCACAGTTTATAAAGAAGGGTCCTCTAAGCTGAAAGGCTGTTCCATACAGGTCCAGTTTAAAGATAACCATAAGAAGCAAGGAAAACATGGGTCTTAAAATTACCCAAATTACCCATCAACAGTTGGTACTTGGACAGTAGACTAGGCTGAAGCCTTCTCTGCAATGGGGAAATACATTGCATTTCTTTTAAAATTATACTATTGTTCCTAAATTTGCATTTATGTATATATAGTACCTTGTGCAAATCTAATACAGATTTTAATCCTCTTCTGACTTTTTTTAATGAGTTTCCTCCCTTTTTGAAGATACATTAGTGGCCTTCTAACTGCATTCAGATTAATCTATAACTCAGCTCAAATACTGCGTTTATATTTGAACTACATACTCTCTCAATCTTAAACCATTTATCAGTCCTTAAACCAAAATAAATTGGCTTAAGCACACATGACTACATGCCTGACTGTAGCTGTTATATAATAGAAGCTGACACTGAAAACAAGAGAACTGACATAAGCATACACATGTTCAGGATCAGTAGGTAAAAGCTACCTAAATTTAAATACTGTGACTTACAGGCCATTTGAATGTGAGTAATTTTTTTATGGCTGTAATGAAATTGTTTTTAAAAGGAAGTTACAGAGCTTAACTTTATCATACTTTCAAAGATAGAAACAAATATTAAATACACAGCCGCTCAAATCATGTTCCTTAGAGTAGTAAGTCACAACTAAAGTAGGCCTATGGTGTCAATGGAATTTACAAAGGGGTTACCTCTCTAAATCCCCTCTGATTCGGTGGGCTGAATCTAGGTGCAAGTTACAAGGTTAAGCAACAGGATTTCGGCCTCTTTGTGTGAGTAGATCAACACCGTAAAATATAAAGCTTTTGTCTGATATAAAATGACTGCAGTATACTTGTTTGATTGTATAATAGTCTTACTGTGTTTATTTTCAGTACAATACAACTAGGTGTAATAAAACACAATTTTATAATGCAAAACAGGCAAAAATCCCTAGAGTAATCTAATTCTGGCATGAGCACTAAAGATGCACTCGATACACTCACCATTCGCCTTCATCTGAAGAAATGTAGCCCCATATATGTACATACATAATACATATGTTTTTAATATCTGAAGTGTAAGATAGCCCATGACTGGGTTTCAGGAACAAGTTTGTGGTCTAGTTTATGCCTATGGACCATGCTACTACCTTTTAAAAATTACTTCTCAGTGTCTGTTACACTTACAGAGCAATTGCGAACTTCTTGACTCAAAGGTTTGTCAATCCGAATTCAATAAAAATTACTGCTTAGTAAGTGCACTGAGAATTGAATACTTAGCTAGGTATAAGGCCCATTGAATTGTGGGTCTGATTTCTAGTTAAACATACATATGTTTTACTACAAATAAATTGTCTCTTTGCAAGTAAGACAGGGTTCTCCTTTTAATTTAAACTTGTATTTTAAAGATCGTTGTCCAATATACTCAACAACACATGTTTGTATGATACATTACATAAACAGTATGCACTGTCTATTTCTATGAGGAACACTGACTTTTCTACTTTGCTTGAATATTCTGAAAACCTTAACATGCAAGTATATACTTTGCTACCCACCCAGAAAATAGATATTTTCACACTCAGATGTTACCCATTTAACTTTCTCACTGTCGCACAAATCTAACTCTTAAACACTCCAAATCCATTAATTAAAAACCAAAACAATTGCATTCTTCTCAACCACAGAGAACTATATGAACAACATATTCCGGCACTAAATACAAATTTATTATAGACCAACCACTGCTACATGTTGAGAAGAGATACACCAGAGGTACTGATGCAGCTGGAGAGTACAAAAGGTACATAGAGACATATTCAACATCATGATAAGAAAGTAGATGGACTGATTCGCTTTCCATTGCTGGACATTTTGCAGTATTTGGAACTCATTATTTGTGAACATCTTGAATTACATACTATAAGACTTATTAGATGTGACAGGAGATAATAGGTCAGAACTGGAAAATTCTAGATCAACTTTACCAGGAAGGGGGGAATCTACCCCCATCCAGTCTTAAAAGTCCTGCTGTACTTCCAATCAAATGAAATATGAGTTGCACTCAACATACATGTTTTGACTGTGTCCCATTATTACTGAGCTGCTCATCTCAGAAGAGCTTATTTATATAGTTATAAGAAAGAACCCAGACATTTTCTGAATTTGATCCCCAAGTGAGGAAATCTGACCTAAGACAAGAAAACAGAGGTGACAGTAGAAGAAGAGAAAGAGAGAACCTTGGCAAATAAAAAGAAAGGTTTGAGCACAGAGAACAGCAAACTTTGTTTTTCTTTCTCTTGGTGTTAAGTGATAAACTCTTTGCTGAACAGTTGTGGCTAAGATTACAGAGTTTGGAGACACAGCTAAAGCTCTCATCTTCCACAGCGTAAGACCCCTGCCTCCCTTTCAGTTCATCTTGCTTTCTGTGCTCTGGAGGTGAATTGGATTGTCACTCACCATGCTGATACCAACGACTATCCTCTATCCAAATAATATACAGTGTTTGCTTGTGAATTTTACAGATGATTTGAGGCAATTAGAGGTTAACACAATTATTAATGATCAAGTATCTCTGTGCTTGCTCTCAGTAGTCAATAATAGATCTCAGTCAATGAGCAGGCTCATTATGTGATGAGCAGGATTAATTCACCAGTTGGCAGACTTTACTCCTTATGGAGAAACAGAATGAAACAACAAATCTGATGAATGGTTCTAGTCAGCTGGTTTAGGCTTCTGTTTAGCACGGCTTGCTTATATATCACCTTCCTCTAACCTCCTGAAAAACAATCTCCCTGTATACATCTGCAAATATGTGCCGTGTTCTCTCCATTTTAATGCTTCCTTAAGAGAGAGAAGAGGGTGGGTATTTTATTTGTTTTTTTTACTATGTGTGGACCCACCCAGAACACAGACTAAGGCACACCTATACACTTTTTCAAAATACACCCTTTCCATATGTTAATACTGCATGTCTAGGCACATGTTTCGACACATAATACCAGTTTCAATTTGATCTGTCTTAGTTTAGTATTGCCCGTCTCAGGCTTGAACTAGAAAAAGGGAGGAGAAAAATCCAGATGCAGGAAAAAAAATAGTTTGATTCTAGAGCTTGAGATAACATTCACCAACATGTACCTTAACTCTAGTGTGTCCACTTGGAAGTAAAGGAACTTTGTTCTGATCCATGTCTTTAAGATATGAAATGCTGGTGATTTGTAGCCTCTTAATTATTAGATTATGTGCATAATTGTTGCCATGTATAATATTAACAGCAATAGATATAAATAACCAAAGATCTCTTCTCATTTCTCCCTGCATGTGTTATACAGTATGTTACAGAAAGGAAGGACGGCTTATTTTTTCTTTAATGATTTAAAGAACTATCAGTTATATAAATACAGATCTGAACACGGCATTGGCTGGTACAAAAATAAATATGTCTACAGTACATGTCACAGAATGCTTTTGGCAGGAGTACAGGTGCCATTAACAAATGTGAAAAATGTAAACATTTTAAAAGTAACAAGTCCCGTGATGTTCATTCCAAACTGTGTGCATATGCTGGAATGACTGATGCATTTTCCAAGCATGTGTCTTTTTCAACTTGATATGTTTTGTTGTTTCTAAAATATTACCAAGGCGCAAGTCCTAAGCCATCCCCCTTAAAATCCATTTGTAGTTTATTTACTATGTTTATTCCCTACCTCAAGCCATGTTTTACTACATATAAAAACAAACTAAGTACAACACTAACGTTTCTTTTCTGCAATCAGCTGCACAATATAAGGATCCATCATTTCCCCCTACCAATCAGATTGCAACTGTAAGAATGTCTATTTCATTTGCTTGTGGTCTTTATTACTTCTTTATTTGAACCTTGTAGCTGACCAGAAAATTGATAGGTCCCAATTTCTCTGTTTGCCTAGACTTCTTCCTTGCATTTAGTGTGGGGATCTCAATAAGCCAATGTTTAAAATATGAAGCTGCTGTTGGCAGAGCAGACAACAGCAAATATACCAACAGAAACCATTTGATTATGAAGAATTTTCTGCTTGAAGATCTGTCTACTTCTGGTTTTTTATCCTGTTTTTATATCAAGGCAATTAAATCACCTAAGACTAAGCTCTAAAAACTTCTTGCTTAATTTACAATGCAACATTTGCAGGTCTACTCAGAAGTAAGTCCCATTTAGTTTAATGGTGCTTCCTCCCAGGTACTTGTGTATAGGACTGCAGCTTTAATTGCTTCCTAAAATGGGAGCAGGGTGATTACCTCTATCAACAGTTATGCTTTTATTAATATTAAAAATATCAATGTCATTCATTGCTCACTGCTCTGGTAGCTTTTTAAAAAATCAGTGATCCCTGAAATTCTTGATTGGACTTCATCAATTTTTAAAATAGCAATATTGCCCTTATTTAATATTCATAATTTAAACATTACCTTTTTAAAACAGGGTGCAGAGAAAAAGAACCTTATATTATTTCCAAGCACAACTTCCTTTAGTAATTTATCTGGCTCCATTCCAGAAGTGTTTTTAAAAGGAGCAAATGTAATTAATATTGTATTGCTACACTGATTGCAATTTCTAAAGCTGCAGTAAACTATCAAAAAGAAAAGTGGAAAGTAATCTTGTTTATTTCAGGAACTAAAATGCTTGCAATGACTGAAAAATACATTCTGACATTGACAGGTTGCAGATTTCTGCAGATAGCATTTTCCTCCTTCCTTTACTGAGATTTCAACCAAATAATATTTTTTGTTTTAATTTAGACATTATGTTTGGCCATAAAATAACTCTGGAGATATTCAAAAATAAAATAAAAAGAAGATATTATTTTACATGTTTATGGATAATATAATGGCACATCTCACTTATGACATAAAAGATGTAGGTATAGAATTATACAGTGAACAAAAATTAGGAAAGACTTGTCAGCTTGTCAGCTCAAAAAACCATTACCACCACCACTTCAATTCTGTTTTTCACATCTGTGCTTTTTCTGTAACAGTAAATTGACCACACAGTCTACCTGAGATTGGCTACTATTTTTGTGTGTGTTTCCCCCCAAGGATATAATAAAGCTCTTAAAAGTAATTCCACTACATACCTGATCACTTATTTGACATGCGACAAGGTTGGGCTCATTACAGTATGAAGCAAATCTGATATACTTCAGCCAGTTTCCTACATCTGGCTGGCTGGCATCAATGCAGAATTTCACATTGTAATATTCATCCAAGATCTGGAAAGAAAAAGAATACAAAACAATAAATTGTTGGTTTTTTTATTGTTGTTGGTTTTTTTCTTTTCCTGGTTGGGCTGCACTAATAATAAAACAAATCACTGTTCTTCAAATAAATAACTGGAGGAAGGCTCAAGCCTTATTTATAACAAACTATGTCTCTTCAGTAGACTTCACAAAAATGATTAGATCAAACAAGTCCAGTAATTAAAGGAGCAATCAATCTGTGGCAAGGAACCCCCCCCCCCAGCAACATGTTTGTCTGTAATCAAAATGTTATGGAATAATCAGTAGAACATTTTAATGAACCAAATGTGTTGCTTCCTTGCCACACATAAGGGAATTGTAATGAGTTTAATCATTTTTGTAAAATGTTAACTTTTTTTATTGGCAAACAAACATAAAAATAATTAACATCATATATATATAGTATTGGCCTATAGCATTTTGCAATTATTTAAGCTTTTCCATTTCAGAATCTTACTCACTAAATAAAGTTTAGGTTTCAAGTAATTAGTCTTTTCCTAAAGTTTCCTATTATATGCAATTCTTGAATTATGCCTCTTTAATCTAAGCAAATTGCAGAATTTGACTAATAACAGGGTCTCTTTTATACCACACCAAAGAAAATAAATTTAATAAAATGTAAACACTTGCTAAAAACATTGCTGTGTTCAACACATGCGCCTAAATGGTTTCAGATACAGGGATAACAAGCGGAGTAAATCTGATTGCAACAGGTTACGTTTAGAAATAATGTGCTACAAGGATAATGTCATAATATTGGCTAATCATTGTGATGTGCTATTATATGATATCACCATTTACCTGCATGCAGGGCCTACACTGAGATTTCAACTGAACATTAAAAACAAAACATTTCTAAGAATGTCAGCATCTAGTGTGTTTACCTTGAAAATAACATTAGTTAGTTAGTAGAGTAAAGTTGCAAAAATGCAAACAAGTTAATGTGAAAAAGAGAGGAAGGGGAGAATATGCAAAGAAAGAATCTGAACGCATGTCTAGATTCGCAACTGTTTGCAACCCCAATGGAATGTGTTAAAAAAAAATCTTGGTATAATCGCTTTAGTTAATGAAAACCTAAAGGAAGTTTCCAATCAAAGACTAAACAACCTCATCCACCAGCTGTAATTAAAATGAACTCAGGAGAACTGCTACTTTATCTAACTTCTCCTGAAGGTTAAAGTCAAAAGTTGGAGGGCAACAGTTCCATAGCCCTAGAGCAGTTTTAGCAAAGAGTTCAGGTAATCACCCAGAAGTAGTTTTAGATCATTAACTCTCCACAAATTTCAAGGGGACAAAGAAGAGGGCACAAGGCGAGGGGTACTAAGAAAATGCCTCTTGTGTGTTTTGTTAACCAGCAGGCAACAATGGTGCCATCAATTTTGATTTGTTTTTTGTTTTTCCTCCTAATGCATCCACCCCAAAAAGGGAGAGCCTTGGCTACAAAGATTCAGGATGAAAGCCCCTTCACAGTCAATTTCACCAGATGAACCGTAAGCACCACTACCTTCGCACACTGACTTGTGTGTACATTCTAGCCAAACATCCCGGGCTGCACAGAGAAAAAGCAAGGTTGACTTTTAAGTTTCCAGAGCTAACAGGAGTCCCACCTCCCACCCAATGAAAATGACCTTGACCCTGCTAGCCGAAGTGGTCCCCCCACCCCACCTAGGGTCATCCAGAAGAGAACAAAACAAAAACAACCCATTTAAAGTCCTTTCAGCCACCCTGGGGCCCAAGTGACAAACATTTTTTTTTGCTCAAAACCCAGCTTCCTTGTGGCTTTCCTTGCTTTCAAGACAAGGAAAAGCATTGCCACTGAATGCAGAGGAAAGAAAGAGAGGGAGAGACTTGAGATATGGACGGGACCGTTGTGTCCTCGCTTGTACCTTTTTTTTTTCTGAAACCCAGAGGACAAGGAGAAAGAAACCAGGAAGAGACAGATCAAGGCCCTAAGAGGAGACGAGGAAAGAGCCGGCGTTTTGAGCGCCCGTCCTCCCCTCGGACTGCTTCGCTTCTTCTTTAAAAGATCCCACGCTTCAGATTCCCACGCTGGATCCCGAAGGCACCTTCACCCAGCGAGGCTACGGGAAATGTGCCCAGACACGTGGAGAGCAAAGAGGAAACGCTTCCACGTCCCATCCAGACCTCAATCCTCTCTCTAATTCGTTTTGGTGTCGACTTCCTTCCCACTCCAACTGTCACCGATGAATTAATCCAGCCACTGAAGTGCAAAGTTCACGTCCCGGGCTGGGAGTGTGTTTGTTTCTCTCGGCCCCCTTTCAGTCCTCGCGTCGGAAAAGGGTGATGCCTTTTCGGGAGAACAGCGAAACTTTCAGCCTCGGGATCGCTCAGTTTCCCTGCTCCTCTCCTACCCTATCTGATCTCAATAAATCAATTTTTTCCCTTTTCCTTTCTCGGTCGCCTATGCCAACTTAACTCAGGCTGTTTTATTATTATTATTATTTTAAGAAGAACACATTCCATATTCTTTCCAGAGGATCAAACAAGACAAGAGGTGTAGCGGTGATCCTCCTCCCTCCCTCATATATATCCCTAAAGCGAGATTTAAAGCTGCTTAAACAACGGCCACGATTTATCCTTGCCTTTTTTAACGCATTTGCTTTCTGAACCCACGGTATCCTCGCGAACTGCAGATGTCCGTTCTCCCCGCAAGCCTTTTGCCTACGGCGCCCAAACTTCGCGGATTTAGTTCCGCCGAGGGCAACAAGTTGGATCTGGGCGGACTGCAGGTTGAGTGGGGCAGATGGATCCCCACCAGCAGCCCTCTTGCCACCCATGCCCCTTTGGCGGCCTTACTCCCCCTTGACCCCGTCCCCACGCCCTTTTGCCCCAGAGGCAGGCCGTGGCTGGCAGGCGACGGATCAGGAGCGGGTGGCAGGCAGCAAAGGAGCGCAGCCCCCGCATTCCCCCTTCGCGTGGAAATCTATAAAAGCAGGATCCCAGGAAAGCAGACCCCGGGGGGGGGGGAGAGAGAGGAGAGGCAAAGCGAAAAGCGCCCGGGCCACATGGAAGCACCCGGTCCTTGTTGTGGTTAGGAGTGTTTGGCGATTGTCTGGCAACGAGGGCTGCTTGCTGCTCTTACCTTGCCCGGCTTAGATTCCCCAGGTCCGCTCCTTCCTTCCCAAACCCCTTCTTTCCGGGCGAGGAGAGGGGAGGGGAGGGGGATAGAGAAAGAATTATTTGGGGAAGGGATGGAGTGGAGAGTGAATGGGGAATTGCAGAAGAAGCATGATTTAAAAAGCAGCAGCAAAGGCACCCAATCCTGCTTCAAGCGATTGTTAGCCGCATCTCCAGAGGAGATCTCCCCCCCACCCCCACCCCCGCCGCCGCCGCCTTTAGACACACACGCGGACCCGCGCCTTCACACTGCAACACACCGCACGCGTTGTTGTCGCCGCCGCCGTCGCTCGCCCGAGAAAGAGTGGCTCGGCGTCCCGGCGGAGTCCCGCGGAGTCGGCTGGCAGGCTTGCCTCTCGGAGCCTCCGATTTCCTGCTCCGGCATTTGTTGGGGGTGGGTGGAGGGGGGGGGCGAAGTTGCTTTTCTTCTCGCTTGAAAACTTCTCCGGGTCTTTGCGAACTTGAGGGCGGAGGGGGGGGCGTCGTTGAGAGAGAGAGAGGGACCCGGGGGCCCTCCTTCAGATTGCCTTGCCGATCTTGTTGGAATGTCAAGGTATTCAACTAAGGAAGCCGCTCTTGGGCAGGGGGCTGTTGCTGATGCTGGTGGCGGCGGCGTTGATGATGATGAAGAAGAAACAGATGAGGATGAGGAAGAGGATGATGATGATGCAGCGGGGCGGGGGCCAGAAGACGCGCGGCGATTGCTTTAATTGTCCCCATTGATTCGGAGCTGGCGTGTTAATTTCTTCCCATCGCCTTGCTTGCCCTCCGGCTGCTCGGAGGGGGGGGCAATGTTGAGGGCGTGTTTGAGTGTGTGTGTGTGTATGTGTGTGAGAGATGCGTCAAGAAAGTTATCGTAGGGGCGGGCGCGCGGGAGGGAACGAAAGAGAGAGAGCGGGAGCGAGCAATAACTTCCTTCTCACTTCTCGGCTGCTTGATCGCAAGGGAGAGAAGAAAAAAGAAGAGCGTCTCTGTCTGAGAGCGCGGACGGGGCGGCGGGAGGGGGGCGATGGGGGGGGGGAGAGAAAAGAGTTGTGGGCGCTGCGCCCCTCTTTCCCAGCGTGTCCTAAGAGCTTCTTTGCCGATCGCAGACCCGAGAGAGAGAGAGAGAGAGGACACCCCTCTGAACCTCCGTGCCCCTTCCTCCCCCCCGTCTCTCCTCCTCCCCCGACGCCCCCCCTCACTTTCTTGCAAGCCCTCCACAGACGGGCGTTCCTGTTTCATGAACTGTCTCTTTAATACGAGAGAGAGAGAGAGAGGAGGAGACGAGGGAGTAAGTTGAAGGAGGGAGGCAGGGTGGCGGGGGGGGGGAGAGAGAAGAGGGGAGGTATCTCTTCCCCCCCCTCCCCACCTCTTCGCCTCTCCAAGCCATCGGAAGCCAGACAGAGGCTCCTCTTTCAGTAAATTTTTCAAGTGACAGCCGCCTCCTCTGGCGAGAGAGGTCACAAGAAGGTCGCCCCCGACAGAAGTCCGGGCCGGGCCGGATGATTACGGATGCGCCCGTCCCCTTGAAACCATCACAGTTTCCAGCCATGTAATCGGCGGCCAATGGCGAGAGCTTGGGAAGGAGGCATTTTTTGGGGGGGACTTCTCTCCAATGGGGAAGGAAAAAAAGGGGGGGCTTTGGCTGGCTGGGATCCCCCCCCTCCCCACCACCTCATGCTATTTCCATGTGTTTAGAAAGTGCAACTCACTCTCGCTCTTGCTTTTCCTCCCCCCCCCTCCCCTGGGCATGTTTATTTAAAGAGAGTTTTACACACATCAGCAGCTTTTTTATTTATTTTACAAAGCAAGCATCAGTAGCCGTCGCCACCCGGGATGGGAGGAGGTCTCGTCTCTGATAATTGGGGGTCTGTTTGTTTGTTTGCTTGTTTGGGGAAGCCAAAATTTTCGGCTAGGATGAAATAAGCGCGTGCCCTTCGAAAGCCTTGTTTTTTTAATGGACAGTTTTATATTCGTTGCAATACTTTCCAGAGAAGTAGCCCCCCCCCCTTGCAACCGAAACACCGTGTCTTGCAGCACCTTCAAGATTTAAAACACATTTATTACGGCGGAGCCTTTCCGGGTCTCGACTCGGTTTCGTGTTGTGATCGGACACGTAAACACACAACCCTTGCTTGAGGAAGACAGATGAATAAAACCCAACCCTGGCTCGTCGGAATTTCTTTCTAATTTTCGCTTTACAGATGCCTCAGCAAATTGTTTTGTCGCTCCCTTTCTCACTACGGTCTTTGAAATGATGCTTTACAAAATGCATAACAGAGAGACAGGGAGGTTGAGACAAATGGAAACGCAAGTAACTGGGATCGATACATAATATATAAAAATATATAGTATATAACAAAATCTTGAGAGTAAACCGGAGTGACTAGCCTCAGGGTTTTGAGACTTACGTAGATTTGGGGTACAGGTTTAAAAAAAAAAAAACAGCTCCGGAGCTGAAGACGACTTATTTTTTCCCGTGAAAACAGACAAAACGAATTTTTAAAAGAGCGTATTTTGTCTTCCCTTGAATTTTTCCCACATCTAACGACACGATGCGGCCACGGTGCTGTGCGTCTGTTTTGGACCTAATAAAACCGCATTAAAAAAAAAACTAGCGCTGAGCTGACTTTTAATCGGTGAATCAAAGGCAGTAGGGTATATAAAAGGGCGTAATGACTCGCAATTCGGGGTTTTTCTTTTTTTTCCCCCGTCCCCCTTTCTTTTGCTCTTGACGCTAATGGTCTTGACCCTTGCATTTCAAATATACCGATCGCCCGCGCAGAGCTGATGAACTTCGACGAAGGCTGGACTCCAAGCGGGGAAGGATTGCGAGAAATCGGAGCCGCGCCCGTATCAATGCCCAAGAGTGGACGCCGGATTCCGACAGGGAATCGGGGGGGGGGGGGGAGAGAGAGGACCAGCAGGCCTAATCGTGGGTCTGTGCGGACAGAGCGACCGTTCCAGATATTTGAGGATATGTAAACAGGGAGGGGAAACCCGCATTTCATCTCTCCTCTCAGGGCCGCTCAACTTCTTAAAAGTGCAAATTTAATTCTCCCTTTATGGATTAAGAAGAGGGGAGGCGGGGGTGGGGGTGGGGGGGTCGGAGGAGAGGGCCATCGGGGCTGGCGGAGAAAGTGACAAAAGATGATGATTAATTCGTCTCCCCGGCCTGTTATCGGTGACACTGAACTGTTATTCCAGATAATGGCTATTGTTCCAGGAGGGGAGGGGAGAAAGGAAGAGAACCCTCGCCCTCCGCCGCAGGCTGGGAAAGAGGGTGATGGGGGGGGAAGGATGGGGGCAAAAGGAACCCTTTTTGTCAAGGTGACTTGACCACAAGATCCGTCCCAAGGATTTCTCAAGAGGGGATCACGCGTGGGAAGCTTTTTCAGGTCCCGATGGGGTGGCTCCCCCAGGTTTCCTGCCCTCGCCCCACCTGGAGCCGTTCCTGTGCCCCCCCCTCTCCCTCTCCCTCGTTTCATTTAGCCATAAATTGGAGCAGGACGAGGTATGAGCTGTTCTATTTTCTCCCTGTCAGGATGAGGGATTTGTTTTATGATGCATTGTGTATTAAATACAAGTAATCTCGGAAACTGATTGTTCGAGCCCTCGAGAGGCCTGATCCGAGAGGGTCCGGAGACCTTTTCTTCTCCTCCCCACGGCCACCGATTTCCACCACCAAACCACCTCCTCCCCCCCCCCGGCACGCGCACCTTCCCGGTTTCACAAAGGAGGGAGCGTCGGGGAAACCCACCGAAGCCAGGCGAGGCAACGGGGAGAAAAGGGCAGGCAAGGTTCATTTCGGTCTCCGACGGAACGACGGCTTCCCAGAACGAATGGCTTGGATGGAGAGGAGAGGCGCGCACGTCCCCTCTCTAAGGTGCAGCGCTTTCCCGGGTTTGCAAAGGAGAAGGGGCGCAAAGAGGAAGACATGGCAGCGCTCGGCCGGTAGATGGCGTGTGCGAGCTGGTGTTAAGCCAGTCTCAGCAGAGGGTCTGGGGTTTACAGGTACTTTACACCCAAGCGCTGGAGCCAAGGCGATTTGGGGGGGGGTGGGGGGAGCTGCCGGGCCTGCTGCTGAGAGAGTGGAAGGCATCAGATGAGTGTTGCTCCCCAAGGGTGCCATCGAGAGCCAGGCTAGCCAAGGCCAGGCTTGCTTCTGCCTGCTCGCAGCAGGATGCAGATGGCACCCCAATGAAAACAGCCCATCACACTTCATTTATTTCATTTCTAGCCCATCCACAAGAGCATTTTAGCCCCACAACAGTCCAGTGAAGTTGGTTAGGGTGAGATTATTAACAGATCATCATGTAAGGAGGGAAGCATTTGGCTGACTGAATTTCTCTTTTCGAAACCTGAAATCACCACCGTTTATGTAGGACACCAAAGACACTTAAAGAATCCTTTTTTTTCGGGGGCAAAACAAGAGAAAACATGTTAATATGACAAGTGCAGTAACAAATGCAGCCTCGCTTATTTAGATGGTGGGTAATTCCAGATGTATAGGTGGAGAGAATATGTGTAGCAAAAATGATTACACAGAGGCTACTGTGTTTTGAGCACATTGCAAGAAGACAAGGCACACTGGAAAGGACAATAATGCCTGGAAAAGTTGCACTCAACAGGAAAAGAGGAAAACCAGACATGAGATGGACTGACTCTTTAAAGGAAGCCATAGCCTTCAGTTTGCAAGACCTGAGCTAATGACAGGACCTTCTGGAGGTCACTGTAGGGGCTGTATAAGTTGGAAGCAATTTGACAGCACATGAACAAGTAGTAGTGAATTAACTACTGCAGCAGGATCCTTATCAAGTTTATTCGAAATAAGTTCAAATGACTGGAATGTATTTCTCAGGAAGTATGCAGCCTAAGGCATGCTCACATGGGTCTTAAGATGGACCTTAGTTGCTTTATAAAAAGAATATAAATCTTTCCAAGAGGGCAAAAGGTCAACTCCAAATGCAAAGAACATCATAGTAGAAGGAACACAGACTGGAGTAAGAGGAGTCCAAAGAAGTAGCTTCAGCAAATGTAGAAGAGAAAAAAGACAGTTGATGCTCACATGGAGAGCTTTAGAAGTCAGTATTAGAGTCTTGAAGCGTATGAGAAGTTTGTGTAACGATGTGCAGAATTATGTGATCACAGTAACCAGAGAGGAGTGTGAGCTTAGTGAAAGTGTTTTATCAACTGAAAGCAGGAATATGATCTGAAAGGGGCTGAATCACACCAATAAAAAAAGTTATATGGAAACAACCTTATTCGGCGAAGAACCTTATTCTGAAAATTTTCCAATGTTGCTGTGGCAACATTGACATCTGCCAGCCGGATCCCTCTTGCACAGCTTTGTAGAACAGCACTGACAACCAAGGCAAAGTTAAGAATGTAACATTTAATGTTCAAAACTGAAGGGACAATATGAGCTCCTGTGCATTATTATTAATCATATCAGTTGTTGTTGTATAGTCGTGTCCAACTCTTCGTAATGCTGTGGGCCACAGCACGCTAGGCCCTCCTGTCTTCCACTACCTCTCAAAGTTGGGTCAAATTCATGTTGGCAGCTTCGATGCGGTCACTGCGTTCCAATGGGGGAAATACCTCACCATCCAGCAAAGATCCTCCATAGGGCGGCCATTTTCCAGTGCCTGTCTTGCGAAGAATCTGTCCTGAATACAGTGGGGAGCCATTTTGCACAGCGGGGAGCCATTTTGAAAACCTGGATATCAGCTCTTTTTTATTGTCGTTAAGCGAATAATCGGTTCCTGAAGCAGGGAACCGATCGTCGTCAAGCAAAAAACCCCTTTGAATCATTGTTTTGCGATCGCAATAGCAATTGCAAAAAAACTCATAAAGCGGATTCGTCGTCAAGCGGGGTAATAGTCAAGCAGGGCACCACTGCATTTTACAGTATTTCTGATGTGGGATTTAAGTTCAGGCCTCTCAATGCACTACCCTGTAAATTTCAGTAGAGCAGGTAGACACATTTATAACAACCAATACACCAACAGACCTTCACTGCATCCCATTACAACCACTCACATCAGTTTCAGCTTCCAGACTTCAGCATATCTTCAAAGCATATTGCAAGACCTTTGAGAATGGTAGTAAGTATCTGACTTAAGTCATTAGAACAAGACAGCAGCATCTCACAGGACTGGATAAATGCCTAACCACTTGTTCCTCATTGGTGTATGGATCTCATAACTTTTTCAATACTTGACTTCTTGAATGTATGATGTATATGAGGCAATTCTACATGGACATACATTTCATTACCTGATATCTATGCCTAAATTGTGAGGACACAGGAGAGGGACTTCTCTGTTGCTGCTCCCAGATTTTGGAAATCCCTCCCACAGGAGTCCAGACGGGCCCCATCTTTGCTGTCCTTTTGCAGGCAGGCAAAGACCTTTCTCATCAGGCAAGCTTTCCCTCAGTGACTGGCTTCCTGAGAGGGGTTTTAAAATAGATTGTTGTGCCTTATTGCTTTGAATGGATTTTGGTGTTGCTTTTGTTTACAGTTTTTTCTTTTCTTTTTAGTGTGTCACTTGTTTTATTCTTTTTAATATTTTTATATTTTCTGTTTTTAGCTTTAAATATTATCTTGTAATGATGTAAGACGACTTGGGTCCCTTTTAAGGAGAAAAGTGGGGTAAAATATTATCAATCAATCAATCAATCAATCAATCAATCAATCAATCAATCAATCAATCAATCAATCAATCAATCAATCAATCAATCAATCAATCAATCAATCAATTTCTTTTAAATTCTTGTGTTTTTAGTTTCCTATTTGTATATTCTTTTATATCTTTTTTTCATGTTCTTTTCTTCCCCCTATATATGATTTTTCTGGCACAATAAAAATGAAAAATAAAAGAGCAGAATTGTGGAATCCTGACCTAAATACATATGACCTTATTTCATGAGGACCAGTGGCATGAAATAGCAAAGAAAGCAGAAGAGACAAGGAGGTGTGTAGCAGAGAGAAATACTGCATATTCGATCATCTTCCTATTTTGCAATTCTGACTTACTTCTGGTACTGTGCATCAGCTGCTACCTTGGACTCCACCTCTAGTGTCAGCTCTGACAGTGACTATCACCAGCTAGTCCTTGTCAGAGTAAAGGTCAGTCCAATGGTCAGAGCAAGGAGGAACTGTGTTAACAACAATACAAAAGGGACAGAAGGAAAGAATGACTTCAGATCATTCTTTGGCTGAGTAACATTGTTTACCCTGAACTGAAACTGCAGGCCGACTTTACACTTTACTCATGCATCCAAAAGGGGCATAGAAAAGTTCTTCATTTCTGACTGTTCACCTATCTAGCCTAGAATTGTTCTCTGGCAAGTGACAGGGAGTCTCTCTTCAAAGATTCAAGCAAATGTTTGTGTATATTCTATTACCTAATACTTTCTGCTGGAGTTGCCAGTGATTAAAGTTAAGACTTTCTGCATGGAAAGCTACTGATCTGACCACGTCACAGCCCATACTCACTGGTGGAACAATGAGCTAGACCTCCTTAACCACTCTTCAAACATGGGTTAATTGTTACTGAGGAATGTACTCTATTAAGTATTCGGATCCTATGTCATTTAGGGTTTGAACACAAGCAACATACTCAGTGTGACTTAGCAGCAAAGTTACAGACTAGGACTTTGGAGACTTGGATTCAAATCCCTGTTTGGCCATATAAACTCCTGGGATTGGGGGTATGAAGTTCATAAAACTACTCCTTAATCTGTCTTACCTTGAAAGCCCTATTAAGGCCACTATAAGTTGGTTCTGATTGGATGGCACATAACACACACACAAGCAGCTACAGTCAGAGCCATCAGCCAATACAGAACTCTGAGGATCAGTGTCACACAATGACACCTAACTGTCTCATTTAACAATCTGACAACGTTGAGATGTGTAGGAGAATCATGATAGCACTCCCCATTTCTCTTGTAATAATCCATATAAAATTGACCAACTGCACCTAGGGCTGAGGCCACACTGAAATGGGAATATGTGAATGGTTTCCTTCAGCTACATCTGCAGCTGGCTTGCCACCACTCCCTCTATCAATATGGTTAAAAAGAGGGATATTTGCATTTGGATGACGCAGCAGTACCACAGAGAAAGCTTCTCACAGATGGTACCACCACCACCTTTTAAAGTGATAGGTTTCATCTCTCCTCTACTGAGGCATTAGCAACACTCCACATCTTTCCAGTTAGCCCCTCCTTTTTTAGATCTTACCAGGTAAGACAGGCAAGTGGAAAAGTACAGTTGGTTAACCCAGAACTTGCAAGTATTCTGTTCAGTTTCTCAGGCCATAATAACTGGGCATGATCTAGAGCCTCTGATAAGACAGTGCCAGAATAACCTCTGCAGGCCCTGCATCAACTCAGGCATCAAGTTTGGAATGGATGTGAGCAACTTTGCTATCAAAGTACATGATAGATCTTTGAAAGGTAAAGGTTCCTCTTGACATTTAGTCCAGTTGTTTCCAACTCTAAGAGATGGTGCTCATCCCCGTCTCCAAGCTGTAGAGCCAGCATTTGTCCATAGACAGTTTCCGTGGTCATGTGGCCAGTGTGACTAGACACAGAATGCCGTTACCTTCCCACCATAGTGGTACCTATTTATCTACTCAATAAATCTTTTATAGATCTTTTATAGCAGGCACCAAATGATCAGCTGAGCCTATACCTGGACTATTCTTAAGTAATCCACTCACCACATGAAAAGCAATGCCAGTCAGCTCTCTAAAAATACAATGGGAGTGCAGAAGAACACCTTCTTTGCTGACACTATAGCCACATGACAGGTATGACTACGGACTTTATACTGTGTTCAACCACATTCACTAGGAAATTTGTGTTCCCTGTGATCCAGCTGCCTACCAGCCTGCTTCATTGCACAGGGCTTCTTTAAAAACTGAAAGAGCACTTTAGTTCTCCCATTACTGGAGAGACACACAATTATACACAAAGGACCAGATTACCTTAATGTATGCATGTGCGTGCGCGTGCATGCACATGCATGCGCACACACATGCATGCATGCGCACACACGCGCACGCGCGCGCACACACACAGAGTTCCAGAACATTTCAGTCTCCCAGAACATGTTACAAATGATCCAAAAGTGACTGTTGTAGAAAAAAATAACTACAAAATGATACTGCTGAGATAAGATACATACATAGGTTCCAGGGTATGTCAAACTGATCCAATATCAACCAGAGATTCTTAGATCATTATACATATTAATAGTTCTCCCTATCATCTTGTGTTTGGATTAGACCAGTGATTCCCAACCTTGGGTCCCCAGATGTTCTTGGACTAAAACTCTCAGACGCCTTCACCACTAGCTGTGCTGGCCTGGATTTCTTTGATTTGTAGTCCAAGAACATCTGGGGACCCAAGGTTGAAAATACAGGAATAGACCCTTCAGGAGAACCAGATAGTGACTCTGGGATTAGCACTGGGATAAAAACTAATCCAAGAATTGATCCTGACTGAGGCTTTTGATTCCTGATCTACACCTTCACACTTCATAGGAAGTTTGGGATGATCCCTATTAACCAGGATGTCTATGCAACCAACATCCTTACTGCTAATAACTTATGTCAATAGTGCTATTGTAATCTTGCTAATCCATTTCCTCTTGTTACCCTGTAGATAGCCTGTAATTTTGCTTCACTCTAATATGTCTGAAGAAATATAATGTATCTACACTAGCTGACAATGGGCAAAATCCTGTTGGTGTAATGTTGTGCAACATAAACCAGATTTGGTGCTGGAAACAATTAATTTAAGTTGAACACTTCCTATTCCTGCCTCCCATTTCAGGTTCTGAGGCTCCCTAGGATTCCCTTCTGCCCTGGAGAAGCCTGTGGCAGCCTCAGGTGTTTTGAAAAGAAATATTATGGCACACATTTCCCCAATCCTAATTTCAACTAAATGCTTACTGTACCTAAACTCAGCTATCAAGGAGCTAAAACAAGATAAATGTATGGAAGTATGGAATCCCTTGTTGGCTTCTGGTGCAATTGGACAATGGGCTGACCTGCTGGTTAGTTTGAATAACTGTAGGGTTTGAAGTAGAACATATATAAATGTTTAAAAAGTATTAGTATACTATAGGTAAGAAAATTATTGGAAGTGTAATTGTATTTATAGGTAATTATTACTTTTCTGTTATGTGACTAGGGGATTGTAACGTATTAATAAAATAAAAAAATTAAAGAAGAAGCTAAACAGGTCATTTTACTCTCTTTCCTGTTTTCTATTTCTCTCCCCCTCCCCTCTCTTGTTATATAGTTTAAATTGCCTCATATCTCAACTGCCCTTACCAGACCTAACTGATGTATTCACATCCCAGTAGCTGTTTTCTTTTTCTTTTTTCTTTCAGAACTCCTGTCTCCCAGATTCTTGTCAGGCATATTCTTCGGCTTTTAAAAACATTTTATTTTAATTTACTAATGTCTGTATTTCTGCCAAACGTAGAGATGCAGTAATTATTTCTAATAATATCCAAACTACTTAGTCATAATCGTCCAAACTACTTAGTCATAACTGCAGTTACAACTTTTAAAAAGTAACTTTTTATTTTCCTGACTCTCAAATTCCTTTAAAAAAAAAAAGGTTGCTGCACAGCATTTGAGCCATGAATTGAACCCTGTGATAGCCTCTTCCACCATTTAGTGGAGGCCACACTTCCCTAACTATGAAAAGAAGTAGAAGTTACTATTACACCCCAAAACAAATGAAGCTACATCTTGGTTGTAATCAAAATACAATGCAGTTGTATTTTCATTCAAAAAAGAAGAAGAATGAATTACAAGTAAGTTGTTAGTTGTCATAACATGTTTCCAGACTGTATTCTGCGTGCCTAAGAAGCCCCCTAAGTACCTTTGTTTGTGGGTAGCATAATTTCACCTCCACACTAGTAAAACACGCAGCCACCTGAGTTTGTTACCACAGGCAGGGGCAGCTTTATTCTGAGGGCAAAATGAGCATTTCCCCAGGGCCCACTGCCGCCACTGCCAGCCAGGAGCCATTGGGGCTGTAAGGGGGAGGGTGGCCCAGGGCGGTGGTGCAGGGCACACAGGTGGCGCTCCTGGCCAGTGAGCTATGGGGGCTGGACGGCAGGCAGACAGTGCTCAGGGTACTCGAGTCCATCATGCACCATGTCCCGCCCTTGACAGCCCACGCCACGGGACCCTCTGGCAGGCACACCCACCTCCTCCGCCTTCTCTCGGCCCCTCCAAAGGCCAGGCTGCGGCTGCCACGGATGCCATCAGGGTGGCTGATTTTCCTGGGCCAAGCGGCATCACGGTGCGAGTGAGAGGTGTGCCTGCAGGAGGTGCTGCCAGGCCCTGCCACCTGACGAGGCATGTCTTCTGGGGCCCTGAGCGTGCTGAGCCCCTGGAGGGTCACAGGGCTGTCTTTGCCCCCCCCCCCCGCTGCACCAATAGCATCCTGTAGCTCAAGTGATTCAGTAGAGGTTGGATGAGGAAGGGGGGGAGTAAGGCCAACTGTGATGTGTGGGGCACTTTGTTTGTTTGTTTGTTTGTTTATTTGATCTGTACCCCGCCTATCTGGACCAATGGACCACTCTAGGCGGCTTCCAACATAAAATTTAAACAATAAACACAGCAAATACATAAAATACAAAACAGCTATAATAAAAATAAAAATAGGAAAAATAAGAAGAAGAAAATCAAGAGTTGGCTGGAGGGAAGGCCTGAGTGAAGAACCATGTTTTTAGTTGGGTTTTAAAGATGCCCAGCGTAGGGGTCGCGCGAATCTCTGGAGGGAAATCGTTCCAAAGGCGAGGAGCCACCGCCGAGAAGGCCTGGTTTCGTGTCTTCTCCATCCGGGCCTCTCTCGGCGTCAGGCTCCTCAACCTCACCTCCTGGCTCACGCAGGTGATCCGGGTAGACCTTGGTGGGAGTAGGCGCTCCGCCAAGTATCGAGGTCCCAAACTGTTTAGGGCCTTATAAGTAAGCATTAAAACTTTGAAGTTGACGCAGAAACAGATGGGCAGCCAATGCAATGCGGCCAGCGTTGGAGAAATATGATGGTGTTTTCTCACTCCAGTAAGGAGTCTGGCCGCAGCATTCTGCACCACCTGAAGTTTCTGCATCAGCCTCAGTTTAGGCTCAGAGGCACTCTTTGCACCAGTGCCCTCCATTGGGTGGCAGCGGCTATTCCTTCAAAGCGCCCTCAGCCCTTCGCCTCCTCCCACGCCTGAGCCCAGCATCCTCTAGCCCACCTCCCACCCTTACATATGGGGCCTACTCTGGATTGCAGCCTCAACATGGTCTACACACACTGTGCACAACATTTCCTCTTCTCTGGGCATGTGCAGAGTGCCTCAAAGCTCAGCTTTAGGCTTCCCTTGCCTCATCCCTCCCTCATAAGCTAAAAGGTAAAGGTAAAGGTTCCCCTTGACAATTTGTCCAGTCGTGTCCGACTCTAGGCGGCGATGCTCATCTCAGTTTCCAACCCATAGAGCTAGCGTTTGTCCACAGACAATCCTCCGTGGTCACATGGCCAGCGTAACTAGACACGGAACGCCATTTACCTTCCCACCGAGGTGGTACCTATTTATCTACTTGCATTTTTGCATTTTGCATGCTTTTGAACCACTAGGCTGACAGGAGCTGGGACAAGTGACGGGGGCTCACTCTGTCACGTCAATTCAATCTTACGACTGCACGTCTTCTGACCTTGCAGCACAGAGGCTTCAGCGGTTCATCCCACCGCAACGCCACGTCATAAGCTAGTGTTTCTTTTAATTGATATGTTGTTTCTTTGCTGACCTAAGCATTGTTCCTCTTACTGCTACCAAGATTACTTTAACGCGTCAGTCTTATGTATGCTGTATGGCGTTGTTCATGTTGTGTGACCTACCGTCATGGCCAAAAATATTGGCACCCTTGCAATTCTGTCAGAAAATGCAACCCTTCTCTCAGAAAATTGTTGCAATTGCAAATGTTTTGGTACTCACATGTTCATTTCTTTGGTTTGCGTTGGAAGAACGAACACACACACACACACACACACACAAAACAGAGAAGAAAGGCCACATCTGATACAATCCCACACAGAACCCCGAAAATGCACTGGTCAAAATTATTGGCACCCTGTCTAACTTGTAAGAAATAATTGCTTCTCAAGCATTTGATGTTCCTTTAATTTGTATTTAGACACACCTGCCACAAGTAAGAGGTGTGGGCAATATGGTAATCACACTTGCAACCAATTAAGATGGAGAAAATATTATATATATTTTTTTGCCTAGAGCCCACCAGAGCCCTGAATCAGCCCTGACAGGTGATAAATAGTATTAAATAGTTAAGAACATTAAAATGCTTCGTATTGCTGTAATCCTTACACCAATCTTTCAAGCAGGTCAGTGTTATTATCCCCATATGGCAACTTAAAACTGAGGGGAATTCATGGCAGAGGGAAGATGCACATGCTACAGACATTCTAATATAATCCATTAGAATACCATCCTATACATACAGTATCTGCTCAAAAATCAATCCTAGTGGATTCTGTGAGTGTTACTGCCAGCCACTGTGTTACACCAGCTCTTGTATGTGATCACAGATGAATGTATGGAAACTTGTTCTTGATGCGCAATCCCACAGTGGAGTCCAGAAGTATTTGGGAGGAAACTCCCTTCACTTTCAACTAAGTCCTTTAGCAAATAATTTAGAGCATGTGTGGCTCTTCTCTTGTCTAGGGACTGGCTATACTCTGATCTCCTAAATAAGACCTGTAAGGTTATGCCCTGTGCTACTCACTTTTCTCTCTGCTTTGAAAAGATCCAAATGAATCCTCGAATTTGTCTTTATTTGTGACCTCCATTATTTGTTCAGAGTGTCAAAGTTTCTCAGAAAAGCCAATCGCTGTCCCTCCCGGATTTTTTTCCCCAAAGCAATTGTTTATTTAAAATAAGCCTCCATAATAGTAGGGGTAGTAAGGCATAAGTACTGCAGTCTGCTCGCTATTCCCACCAGAATGTAAACTGATGCCTCTTTTAAGCCTTTAAACTTCATGGCTGTCCCAGAAGTAAAAGTTCCTCTAATGGAGACCCTATGGGCATGGTGCATTCCAGCACATCATTAAAGCAAAAAGAAAAGCAGTCCAGGCAAAGCCAGATGAAATAACTGCACTGTCCACTTTTAATAGGCTTCCTGGGGCGGACAGCCGCTCTGCAAGGGGACAACGCTGAAAGGGGAAAGAGTGGAAGAGGGGAGGGGGGGTTCAGACAAGTTGCTGGTAGCAGAGTTATTTCTTTTTTAAATACCATAATCATTGGATAACAAGCTCCTCTTAAATCTTGCCCACTATCTTTTCAGCAAGGCAAATTATAAGCCTGGTTTTTAAGTGCAGTTGAAAGAAAGAAAGAAAGAAAGAAAGAAAGAAAGAAAGAAAGAAAGAAAGAAAGAAAGAAAGAAAGAAAGAAAGAAAGAAAGAAAGAAAGAAAGAAAGAAAGAAAATTGTCTGCATTAATCTAATGCTTAAAAGCTATTAGCAGATCTTTTTTTAAAAAAAAAACCTATGTTTTCATAAAAATTTTAACAGACTAGGAAGGTACATGTCTAGTTTAATACAGACCAACCCTCCCCCACAAAAAACGGTGAACACAACTCACATTCAGTGTCATATTTAAGAAATATTTCTATATCCTGCCTATTAATTCTAAAGATTTCCTTTCACTAGGAAAACTAGTAAATGGATTTGATCTACTATATAACATGAAAGATAGTGGGGAAAGGGAAATTAAAAGGGTCTTTCTTTCTTTCTTTCTTTCTTTCTTTCTTTCTTTCTTTCTTTCTTTCTTTCTTTCTTTCTTTCTTTCTTTCTTTCTTTCTTTCTTTCTTTCTTTCTTTCTTTCTTTCTTTCTTTCTTTGTAAATAAAAAAAAATCTCCCTTGGTCTGGAAATGGGCCCGACTGAAAGCATGTTAATCTCCACCTCAGTAATTTGGTTCTTCTGGAGAAGACAGAAGCGCCTGCTGCTGTGCCCTGCACTTCATAAATCACATCTTTATGTGGACAAGGTCAGGGCACCTAACAGCTCAGACATGGGCCCTTTGCAGTGGCTCGAAGGGCTCCGGCATGTTTATTCTCTCGCTCAGATCTCCGAGGAGTAATCCAGCACGCTTCTAATTACTTTTGATTATTTTCATTTGCTAGGGTCAGTCTGGGCTGTGCCAGGACTGCTGGAGGCTTGATTTTCCACAACATCTTTTTCAGGACAGTGGTGTAGGCTTTCAAAATTAGCACCCCATTATTGTCCAGGAATCCAATGTGCTAGAAACAATCACATCTCACTATTGCCCTTGATGTTCCGTTGCCCACGGACTTGTTCCTTGGGTTTAATTAAACTCTGATATAGAAATAACAATTGGATTTGATAATGATTTCAGATTCTGATTTGCTAAAATCTAAGCAGCACATCTTAATTTGAAGAATACTCCTGTAAAGCCACCAGGAGCAGATTTATCCATGAGGTTTTAGTTTTGTTTTGTTTTTAACAGCACATAAAGTTATCCTGAAAGCCTCCAAAAGGACATGGATGATAAAATAAAATGTTACTTAAGAGTCATAGCCTTTGCCCAGGGAATAGGACCTCAACCACAATTACAAAGCAGGGTTTTGTTTTGTTTTCAAATTACTGCTGTAGGAAAAAAAATGCCTTATGGCACCGTTTTGTCACTCAATCCTACTAAGGACTACTGGATTATTTGAAAACATTTCTTTTTCTGGGCGTGACACTTTTAATGCTGGAATACTAACCAACTAAGTACTGTATCATCATGATCAAGTGCTTTACATATTTTCACAGTTGTCCTAGAAATGCATGTGTGTCAATGCAATAAAGGCATCAAGCAGAACTACTTCAATGGCTACAAATATGGATGTTCCAGTTCAACAAATCTTAAATATCCTACCCAACAGAGAGAGGGAGGGAGGAAGGACTATTAATCCCTAATATGAAGATTAGTGGCAGCTACAAAAGTTCAGTTGACAGGAATCAATATATACATTATAGTTAGTCTTCCAAAGCACAAGCTGTATTTGTCTGAAAACTAAGCCCAAGCAAGCATGGTACATACAGGATGGATATCTCAAACATCATCTCCTCCAATTTACCCAGTAAACCTCTTTTGAAACTTCTGGGACTTTCCAAGGTAGATTATGATGTAGCATGAGGGTCTCCTGCTTAAAATGGGAAAGGCAGAAATCACACTGGATGTGCTCAAACACTACAACAGATCTCACGTATGTGTGAATCCCAGCCTTTGCAGGGAGTATTCAACTAAAAAGCAAATTATTGTGCTTCATGAGAATGTTTGACTAATTCAGTCTTTGGGTACAAGACTGAACCAATCTTAACTGCACCTTCCAGACTAACATGCAGATAGGAATATGGTTATCCAAAGGCCTTTTCAACTATCCTAATATTCTGATGCAATTCTCTGAGCAATGTTTTCTTATGTCATCAGACATACATAAACTGAGGAAACATGGGTTTAAAACACATATTCATTTATGTATATATGTATTTAAATTACATTTAGGATGTCTCTAAAGGTTCTTTAAAA
Source organism: Pogona vitticeps (assembly GCF_051106095.1). Lineage (NCBI taxonomy): Eukaryota > Metazoa > Chordata > Lepidosauria > Squamata > Agamidae > Pogona > Pogona vitticeps. The sequence continues at coordinate 18,312,674 of NC_135785.1, read as the reverse complement.
AGCCCTTTAAGACTGTAACCCAAAACAGACTGCAGTACAAGAAAGAGAAAATATCTAATAAAAGCCAGCAATAAAAATAAATATTTCAGCTGTAAAATAGCAAAATCCAGTATAGAGTTGAAGCTAACCCATCAGCAATCTCAAGGTTAAAAAAAGCCAAGAACAAATAGTTATTTAGTGCTTTCATGAAAGCCTGCAGCAAGAAGGCCTCACACATCCCACGAAGTAATGTATTGGAGAGACGTGGAGCCACCACATTAACGTTTCTCTACCTTGTGCCCACTAACCTGATTCTTCTCAGGTTAAACAGATGAAGAGGACTTACACTGCACATTTTAAGATTAGAGCAAGTATGGTTAGTCTTTCAAGTAATTTGAACCCACATATTTTAATATGTATTTTTGTGCATTTTTTTAAGCTGCGTATTAACACACTGATGGAAAAGATCAATTTTATGGGTGAATAAATGCAGAAATGAAACACACCAGGAACAGACTTTCACGGATCCCTTGTAGAGATGTGCATGAACCAACAGTTCAGTGGTTCGTGCTGGCTTGTTTTTCAGTCAAACAGGTGTCCAGCACTTCCTAGCTCCACCTCTCTTGGCAAGCACCTACCCACCCAGAGGCTGTGCCTCAGCTTTCCTGCCCTGCCTCCTCTGGTCACTGCCTCTGGGTGGGTGTCTGTCAGAGGAGGCAGGGCTGGGAAGTACCAAACACCTGTTCAGCTGAAAATCAAACCAGATTGAAATGCAAGTTTGATTATGCTTGCTCATCTCTAATCCCTAGCTCTTCCAGCTAGACTTTTCCCACAGAACAGTGAGTAGTCCATGATTCAACCAAGAAACTATCCTCATTGCTGGGAAATTAATATTAAGAATTTATAGCCAAAAATATAGTGCCCAACATCCCATTGCATAAATATACCCCAATGAAACCTGGATTAATTGCCTGAAATATTTAATTTAAACTAATGGCATCCTTCCTACTCCCCCCTTTCAGTTTCTGAGGCTCCCTGGGACTCCCAAAGTCATCTTCATGGCAAAAGGGAGGCATGGAAGCCTCAGAAACTGAAAGAGGAGGAATAGGACACTTATTGTTAGTTTAAATTAAATATTTCTTTTGCCAAATCCATGTTACAGCAGCACACATTTACACCAACAGGATTTGCCCAGTGTATAGTATAATATCCAGATCAAGGGAAGTGCTCTATTCTGTTTAGTCAGGCTCATCTCGAATATTATGTCCAGTTCTGGGCACTGATGGTTAAGAAGGATATTGATAAGCTTGAATGCATCCAGAGAAAGGTGGCCAAGATAATATAATGTCTCTCTGGAAACTAAGAGCTGAAGAATGGTTGAGAGAACTGGGCATGTTAAGCGTAGAGAAAAGTCAACTGAGAAGTGACATGATAGCTGCCTTCAAAAATTGGAAAGGCTATAATGTAAAAGAGGAAGCAAGCTTGTTTTGCCCAGCTTCTATCTGTAGGACATAAAGAAATGGATCAAACTACAAGACTTATTATTTATTTAATTAATTTATATACCTCCCATCTGGCTGCCAAGCCACTCTAAGCGGCTTACAACAAAACACGAATACCAGCATAAAATAAGAAGCACATAAACATCACAATAATATGAACATGAAAATAGACATTGACTAATCAATTAAACTTAGAAAAGAAAAGGGAAAAAATACAACATAAGATATGTAATTAAAAAACATTCAGGATGGCAGAACTGTAGTTCAAGAGAGGAAATTTCAAGTAAAGAGTAAGAAGAATATTTGACAGCGAAGCAGATTGCCTCAAGAAGTAGTGGATTTTCCTTCAATTGAGGTTTTTAAATGGAGTTGGGAAACCACCTATCAGGGTTGCTTTAGTGGTAGATTTCCTGCTTTTGCAGGGAACTGGGCTCGATGACCGTTGTGGTTCCTTCCAGCACTATACCACTATAATTCCATGATTCTGTGAAAACTGCTAATATAGGTTCCTTGAAAAGAATAATTTATGATCCCCTCAAGCAGCCCAGCTCAAGCAGCCCTGTTAGGTTTTCTAAATTGTGAAGAAAATGGTACTGATATATTAACTGGAACTTATTAGCATGTCAGGCAAAAACAAAAAACAAATGAAGGAGACAAAAATGCGTAAAGCTCATATTCAAATATAGCAATTAGTCTTTAAGGTGCCGCGATATTTTTGTCTTCTTTTTGTTTTGTTTTTGCCTGACATTCTAATGTGGCTACCTCTTCTAAAATTGGTATTTATTAGGTGAACATGTTTGTAATATAATGTAATGTGTCACAAACCCTTCTCCAGTATTGTTTATAATTTTCTGAATTCCCATATACACAAAATATTTATCCCCTGTTGCACTAGTATGCACATCTCCTGCTCTCTCTGTGTTTGTCTGTCTGTCTGTCTGTGTGTGTGTCCTGCAGAGGAATGCATTACACAACAAGAACCTTCTTTTAGAGTGATGCAGTACTGGCAAGGAAAGAACCAGGTAGTTCCCTGCTAGTGACTACCAAATAAATATGTTTACATAACTATATGTAACATGATTGCTTGAATTAGCTTTGAGTAAAAAAGTCTACAGAGAACTCAAATTCAGCTATGTTTCAGCACCATGAAAACATACTTTATGCTTCATGCTCTATTCAATTATCATACCAAAGCAATGTTAAAAGAGGAGCTCAACTTGAATAAAAGCTGATTGTTTGTTTGTTTGTATGGGAGCACTCTACTCAAAATAATTTTTCACAATAATATAAAACATGGCTGTGGAATCAAGCATTGAAAATCGAGTTCTAACAATGACTGTGAGGACTGGTTGATCAGTGTCACACAATTCTTAATATAGTTCACTTTTTCAATAACAGACATAGGCACCTGTGGGTTTTATACAGCTAAAATGCAATTTATCACCCAATAAAAGTCAAGCACTTGTTTTAGAATTTTCAGGTGTTCATTTTACCATTTCAGGTGTGCCCCCTAAGTACAGACTGGGTTTTATTTCCCCGTAACTTATAAACTTGTTCCATTCTGATTTTTTTTGGGGGGGGGAGGGAAATCAACAGATTGTCATCAAAGTGAAACAAATGCAGCCAAAACTAAACTTAAGTTTTAATTAGCCTACATTTCCACTAGTACCATAGTAAAGGAAACAGTCATACTTAATCCAACTTTAGTGAAACCAGTAATCAATAGGCATTAAATTAGGAGTGGCATGAATATTTTATTGGAATTAAAAAGTTAAACTAAAAACTGAAAGGAATAAACTAACACTCTTCCCATGCAATTAATTAATCATCTCAGAAAATGGAACTTTTCAGGAGGTAAAAGAACCACCCAAGTATTCATTTTTTTTGACAGAGAGATCTAATTATAATGATTAATTCTTCTTCAGGGAGGTGGTAGCCTAAAACTTGATAGAAACCTTGCTAAAGGCAAACTAAAGATCAGCAGTCTATAGAATTATTACCGCAGAGCCAAGTTGTGACAATGGTGCTAAATATCATTTATATTTGGCAATGAAATATAGAATTGTTTGTTATAGGTCTTCTAGGTCACCATATGTAGCCTAAAATAATATGAGCTAGATATTCATGCAAACTGCATAAATATTCAGTTTGTTCATTAACATTTGGCATTTGGGCAGTGCCAACATATTGTTTCTAAGATTCAAGTGTTCTTAATATCCATTTGGAATAAGTCCCATAGACCAAAGTTCAGGGATAGGCCTTCCAGATGTTATTGGGACTCTAACCCCCATCGGCCTTTGGCACCATTGTTAATGGTGAAGGCTTACGGGAGCTGCAGTTCAATACCTGGAAGTTTTCCCACCCTGACACAAGGACATCCTTTTGAATAAATATCATATCACTGGACAACACCAGGCTATCAACTGAGACTGAATTTTGCCGGTCATGGATTTACCAAGAAATTAGTCACCCTGCCTCACCCCATTCCCCAGGCAATAGATAGATATTAATGTTGGCCTAACAATACCCTGAATATTGTTCAAAGCAGTAATTTCACTCTAAAGCTAATACTACTTGCAGTGATAGTAACAGCAACCAATTGTAAACACCACCAGGTGGTTTATTAGTTCTATTTTTGCTTTCTGTGGATATCTATTGTGAAATGGATGCTGAAGAAATACTAGCCCTGTTAAGATGTAGAATGGGGGATATCAGCCCACCTCTTCTGTTGGCACTTTGCTCACATAAAAGGAACAAGCTTGAAGAGAAAAGTCTTGGCTCTTAATGGCGGTTCTCCGTGCAAGCCAGAACATGAGGAAATCAAGGTTCTTGGTAGTGGGGTGACATGACTGAATCGATTATCTTCAGGCCTGTTACTTCCACGTGAACCATTTGAAAACTGAGAAGGTGGGATTAGTGCACTCTCCTCTTTGTCTTTTTGATTGAACATACACCTGACTAGGCTTGTTGTTGTTGTTTAGTCGTTTAGTTGTGAACGACTCTTCGTGACCCCATGGACCAGAGCACGCCAGGCCCTCCTGTCTTCCACTGCCTCCCGGAGTTGGGTCAAATTCATGTTGGTCGCTTCGATGACACTGTCCAGCCATCTCGTCCTCTGTCGTCCCCTTCTCCTCTTGCCCTCACACTTTCCCAACATCAGGGTCTTTTCCAGGGAGTTTTCTCTTCTCATGAGATAGCCAAAGTACTGGAGCCTCAGCTTCAGGATCTGTCCTTCCAGTGACTAGGCTTACTGTGGTATTATTTTCCATGACTGGGGGAGATTCAGATATACTTCCTTAACCATGACGTTGCTGTTGCAGTAGTGTTGTTTATTCAGTTCATGTATTTCAGCTTTCTGAAGAAAAGAGAGACTGAACTGACAATAAATAAATGAATAAATGGCCAATTTTACCTTGTGATTTAGCTTTCAGATACACTAAAATAAATGCAACTGTGTTTCAATCCTTGGTATGTATCACCAACTGATTTTGAAGAACCCATTTTCTTCACACATGGGACCTCAGGATGCCTTCCCATTTTGCTTAAATGCTTGTTAAACTCCTCTGCACGAACCCTTGTTCGTTGACTTTCCTTTCCCTCTTATCCCCTCCTAGCACTTTTGTATAAATCTAATTATTACTGCCTCTTAATTAATATTCTCCACTTCAGTCTGGCCAAGACTCAGTTCTTCAAAGTTCTTTGTTGTTGTTTTTAGTACTTTACTGATGCTAAGTAAGGACATATGTGTGAAGGCATGCTGGGGTGCATGTCTCAAGCATCTGGAGGAGACAGAAGGGATGGAAAGACCACAGGGACTTTTCCCCCTATATTTTTATACACAAGTCATGTTGCAGACTTCATATGATAGTCTCCAGGAAACAAGAAACATATTAATATTAACGATGCAAAATAATTTCTAGTCTTGAAAGAAATACCGAAGCCAAAGCACATCCCAGCAACACACCAGACGTAGCTAAACACGCTGGCCTACATTCAGGTATTTGCTGCTAGCAAAAGCATGATTCTCTGGATCATGTGGGCTGTGGTGTACAGAGAGGAGTCTGCTCATTTGAAAAATATATGTATATTCCATAAATACTTTGCTCTTTCCCCTTGCAGGTAAGTTTCAAACAAGTGACATTTCCATCAATAACTGCCAGTGTGACACAGTAATGTGAGAAGACTATACAACATTGTGAACAACATGTTTCAGTCAACCTGAATTTCCTCAAAATTTGTTTGATTGCATTGATGGCTTGCACTTACTCAGAGGCCATTTGTTGGAGGACACATTCAGGCTGAGATGGAACTTGACATGGCAAGAGCTGTAAGCAGGCAAGAACACCTGCTTTCTCTGTCTGTCTCTCTCTTTTTCTGTTTTTCTGCTTTCTCTCTCTTTGCTTTCCCTTCTTTTTCTCTCCACTTCTCTCCTTTCCTATGTAGAAGATTGCCAGGGAAGGGACATGTCATTTGGCAACAGCCTGAATGGATCACTTGCCAAGAGCTTTTGAAATCAAATTTGAGTGGACTGCATAGAATCAGATCAAGCATTGTGCATATCCATACAGCCACCAGTTCCTCACTTGATTCACTGAAACAGATGTCTGCTCCAACCTATTGTTTTCACTTGCAGCAGCCGCTTCAGCAGATGCCCTGTGATGAGATCGGGCATCCAACAAACTCCAAAGTGAGGCATCCCCATCTTATCCACTCTACCCCGCCAGTTCCAATTTTTTAATATTTTCAAATTATTTTTACAATATGCTGGTCCCTTCAAATCTTCCTCTAGTCATGCAGAGAGACATTCACGGGATCATGTGGAGAAAACAATTGCAGGCAGGCATGTTTTCTGCAATATTGCAACATAAACACACACTAGGAAGATTTATACTGGGAAATATACCTTAGTGAAGGGGCATGAAATTTTGTTGCCAATCTCTGGCTTCCCTTTGCAGCATTATAGTTCCCACAATCGACAGCAAAAGGGCATGGCTATTAAACCAGTTAAAGACTGCAGCGCAGAAACACGCCAGCCCAATTCAGTCACGCTGAAAGTGTGCAGAGAGCACAAGTGTTGAAGGGAGCGCGCTAGCCTTCATAATGATTTCCTACCCTTTTGTGTCACTTAAAATAAGTGATTGGGCTGGTGCTGTAAAGCCATATATTTCTAGTAATTGAGAGGTACTATGAGTTGCAACTTCAGTTCATTTATTTTGACATTCTTATCCTCCCACATACATCCACTTGTACTTATCCTCCCAGCCTTACCAATATAAATACACTTTCTTGCTCTATGTCTACTTCCTTTCAGCTCTTTACAGAGTACAATGATTTCTATGCATAGTCTCCTTTCTTTGTCTTTGTGAAAAAGAAGTTCTTTTATGCTCTGGTGTCCTAAGTAGTTCTACTGATGAGCCACAATATTTCCAATCCCACTTGAGAATATTCCCACTAACTATAGAGCAATGGACAAGTTCAATCTGAGCATTTCAGCCACTATTATTCTCCTGATTTATAAAGATCAATATGTATTGATTTTATAATTTTGATTCAAATCTGCACAGCACTCTACAGGCTCTCAAAAGAGTTTATTTATCAAGCCATTCCTACCACCTTGAAGTCAGGCCAGAACTTACTAAGACACTTCAAATCAAATGTTCGCTCTCTCTGGTTCTCAACTACTATCTTTATTTTCTTTGACAAATATTTGCCTTTCACAGGTCAAAGGCATTTATTTACACCAAGTCCTGCTGACGTCAAAGAGCAATGTGAGATTATAATTCAGCTCCAATTGCCCTCGTACCTGGATCTCAGAATCCTTTGAAATATTACAATATTTTTAAAAGCTAGCACTCATAGTAATACCTCAGGCCTACAAACTGAACTCACACAGTATCTAACAAGAACCTCTTGGCCGCAATGGGGGAAATGTGGAATGTTTAGGAGAAGCTTGAACTTTTAGTAGCTAAAATGTTACACTTAACAGGAGAGAAACAACTTCAATCCATATAGGGTGCCCATATGTATTACTTCACAGAGTACAGTTCCCAGCCTGAAGGGCTGTCAGAGGACAAACTTCAATATGAAAGTGTCACCTGTTTGATGGGTTGTCCAATTCAAGTCTAATTTAAAGATAATGAACCATAAGAACAGAAGGTAAGGACCTTTGCATTATCCATCAACTGTTAGAGCTTGGACAGCAAGACTGATCATCATAGCCTTCCTTGCCATGGTGAGATTTCTACCGCCTTCTCGGATGCATACCTTAACATGGTGAAGGGATTGAGTGTGTTCATGAATCTGAGAGCAATGCCAACCATGATGAGCCTGGATGCCTAGCAGGATCATCCAAGGTGGAATGGTCACAACCAAGACACCAGACTAAGATGCACCCGCCCTTTTCAAGTGTAATAGCCACACCAGCAGAATGGATAGTTCCAGTGGTGATGGGGGTGGCTGCTATTGGGCAGCAGCAATAGCTGATGGACACTGGTGGGGGAGGCAACAGCAGCGACACCCACCAATGTTAGTACTGCACAGAAAGTAGCAACGTTAAGCCACATCTGAAATTTTCTTATCTTGAATGTAGGAAACAATTATAAATCACTGCTGAAATTTCCTTACCATGAAAGCCCTATGATGAGACAGTCCAAAAAGACAAAATGAGATAGTGCTGGAAGACTAGACTCCCAGGTTGAAAAGAACTCAGTGGGGGGGGGGAGAGGGAAGGAGAAGAATAAATAGCATTGTCACTAGATGCAACTAGATCAAAGCCAAAGGGATGTCTAGTAGCTGATGTGCACAGAAGTAAAAGAAAAGTGTAATGCTACACAACACATATAACTGGAACATGAAATGTGAAAAGTCTGGATCAATGTAAACTGGAAATTGCAAAGCAAGAAATGAGCCGTATAAACAGTACAGTCCTTGTGAACTAAAGTTCACTGGAGTTGAATATGTTCAAGTAGACAACTACAAAGTGTTCTATTCTGGAAATGACAAACTCTAATCCTGAGGCAAGATGTAGCATAGGCAGTTAGGAACTGTAATGCAAGGTATGACCAAATAATATCAAGCAGATTCCATGAAAACCTATTAACATAACCATAGTTCAAGTCTATGCTCCAACTAAACAGATTCTGAAGAAAATGGAACTGAAATATTTTGTGCAAGAAACCAGAAGAAAGTGATCACACACCAAGAAAAAACATGTTTAGAATCATAGGTGATTGGAGCAAAAACGTAGGGAACAAAGCAGAACAACTGTGGTTGTAAAATTTGGTGTAGGAGGCAGAAACATCAGAATAATAACTCATAGATTTCTGCAAAGCCAACAATCTGTTTATTGTAAATACATGCTTCAACCAACCAAACAGATGATAGTACACATGGACATCACCTGATGGTAAATATAGAAATCAAATGGACTATGTAATTGGAAGCAGGAGGTGGAGAAGCTATATTCTCTCTGACCAAACAAGACCAGGAGTAGATTGTGGTACTGATCATAAGGCAGCAGAGAGAGAGAAAAGATAGACTCATTTAAATATGAATCCTATGATTCCTAGAAAAATGAAGTAAAAGTTGCTCTGAAAACACTTGTAAGAAATAAATCACCATGGTAGATCCAATACTTACATAACTATGTCAAGCCACAGAGACTGATTGTGTCAAAATCCTAACAAGAATATGCCACCATATGAAAAACAAAACAATGGCCTGCAGGCTGGAAACATTCCAATCCCCAAGAAAGGAAATGCCAAGAAGTGCCGTAACTATAGCTCTAATTTCCCTTGAGAGAAAAGTGATGCTCAAAGTGCTGCAACTAAAGCTTTTACCTTATAGAATGAGCAATGCCTGATGTTCAACTAGATTTCAAAAAGGAAATGGCACTTGAGATCACTTTGCAAATATCCAATGGCTCCTGGCAGGCACCAGAAAATTTCAGAAGATCAGACTATGCTTTATAAACTACAGCAAAGGCTCTGATTATGTGGATCATAAGAAACTATAGGTTGTTCTGAAAGAAATGGATGTGCCTCAGCATTTGATTGTCCTAACATATAAATTTTATTGTGGGGGAAAAAAAGTTACTGTTAGAATATGGAGAGAGAGAATGGTTTCCTATAGGCAAAGGTGTCAGACAAGGGTGCATTTTATCCCTTTATCTGTTCAATCTGAGCGGAGAACATATCATATGGAAGAATGGACTAGATTCAGATGAAGGAGGAGTGGAAATTGGTGGACAAAAATGAAGACAAAAATCATTACTACAGAAGAACCACACAGATTTAATGTTGACAATGAAGAAATTGAAATTGTTATAAAAACTTTGTATATCGTGGTTCAGTCATCAATCCAAATGAAGACTGCAGCCAAGAAATTAGAAGGAGAATGAGACTTGGAAGGGCAGCAATGGAGGAGTTAGAAAAGAGCATCAAGTGTAAGGATATGTCACTTGAGGCCAAGGCCAAGACCAAAATCTTTACACTATTGTATTCCTGATCACTATGTATGAGTGTGAAAGCTGGACAGTGAAGAAAGCTTGACAGGAATTTTTTTTGATTCATTTGCAATATGGAGCTAGAAGGTAAACTGGACTGTCAAAAAAGGCAAACATGTGGGTCCTAGATCAAATCAGTCTGATTTTCCTCCTGATGCAAAAATAAGGAAACTGAGGCTGTCCTACTTTGGGCACATCGTGAGAAGGCAGGATTCTCTGGAAATGATAATAAAGCTGGGAAAGGTGGAAGGCAGAAGGAAAAGAGAATGGCCAAATACAAGACAGATCGACTCCCTAAAGGAAGTCCTATAAATTCTCTAAAATGGTAAGAGCTACAATTACTCTCTTTTGTACTGATACTGTGGATTTCCTAATGTAAATAACTAGATTGGCTGAACTTATTCCTGAAAGTTTGGTTGTTTATCTTGATGGTTCTCTGAAATGATAATGGATAGAAAGACGTAAAGTTGTACAGATACTACAGATTTTATAACTTGGATTGGTTATATCTCAAAATTGATTCCCTGGAAGTCAGTCTGTTGCTTTTCACTGAAGTAACTGGATGGATACAATTGTGTAGTCCAGACCTTTCAGGTCTGCCTTTTGCCTGGGGAAGCCTTTGGGGGCCTCAGGACAGGGTGCTGCTGGAGCCTTTTATACTGTAAAATCATTTACCAATTGCTCTCAGCGAGACTGGGACAGCTGGTGCAATTTGGTGGTGATTTGGGGTAACTAAAGACTCCCCAATCCCTAGGCTCCCCAAAGCTTCCCCCAGGCAATTGAGAGCCCTAGGAAGCCATGGAGCCAAAGAGGAGGCAAGAAACTGATTATTTATTTGAATTAAATATTTATGGCACGAAATCCATTTTACATCTACAGGATTTTCTCCAATGTCTTCTCCAGTGTGGGTCTCTGACAGCAGTATTTTCAAGCGCTTCAGAAATTGAAAGTAACCAGACCTGTTCATTATTTTAAAGATTAAGATTATTTAGAATAAGTGAAGCCATAAAACAATTGTTGAGCCATATCGTTTCAGTCTGAAGATGACACATGTTTGTGTGCAGGTTGAATTACCGTATTTTTTGCTCCATAAGACACACCTTTCCATAAGATGCACCAATTTTTTAGGAGAAGAAAACAGGAAAATATCTGTTTTCTTCGTTCCATAAGACGCACAGACTTTCCACCCCCCTTGTTTGTGGGGAAAAAGTGCGTCTTATGGTGCGAAAAATATGGTACTCGCTACAATATTCTCAAGAACATATCGCGAAGAATGATAAAAAATGCAATCCAAGAACATCCAGGAAGTTACTCCTCAGAGGGATACCGAAGTAGCATAAATAAAATAAAATATATAAAACAATATTTGCATGTATTAACTTTGCCACTCATTGATAGGTACCATTTGCTCATATTAATGTGCTGTAACTGAGAGAGCTATCATGAAGGACTTGAAATCTTTAAGCAATTTACTGCAGTTGCCGCAAGAGCAAGGAGGACAGATGAATTCAGTCTTGAAAAATTATCCTGAAATTCCAACAATCTATAAAGTGCCTGTGGAACCTTTGGCAATACATATGTTTTGGACTACAACTCCCATTAGCTACACCCAGTATGGCCAGTAGTATGAGATGGAAGTCCAAGCATCTAGAAGGTCACAGTTTTGCCACTTATGATCAAAACCCCAGGTTTTGCACACACAACATTTTCCTCAGCAGAAACTTTGGTTGTGGGCTGTATGTGATATTCATAGGGTACCATTATCCCGGTCAACTCTCAGGAAAGAAATTCAGTGAGGTAGAAGAGTATGTAATGAAAAGTAAGCAGTATCAGTTTGTTTGATATCAGCAACGGTCAAACAAGATAGAATATGCCTTCTAATTAGTCCCAGTTTTGTTTCACCACACAAAGAAATAAATGACCACAGAAATAGCCATATAGATATCATGTTAAAAGCACCTTTGGGAACCAGAGGATGTTGTACAAAACACAAGAGATCTAAAGAATGATTGTTACACACCTATTACATCTACTAAACTGTCTCCTTTACTTTTTGAAGTCATGTATATATGATACAGCAAGACCAAACAGTTTTATATACCATAAGAAATTTGAAACATGATGTTTAATGTTCGGAAGATAAAGTTAACAAAACTGCATATCCATGACTGTTTTATTTCCCTGCTTTATGGCCTTTCAAGAAGGTATAGAAAAAGGAAGCACAAGAGTCAGAGCAATAACCATATGTTCTTTTCTCTTTCTTTCTAAATACAATAATAACTGTGTTGATTGGAGCCTGCGGCAGAAATTGAAGCAATATATTTGGTTGGGTTTTTGTTTTTTTGGTGTTTTTTTTTTTTAGAAATGTCGACGCAGAAAGTTTTCAAAGGCTGCCAAATGCAATGTGCTGTGAGAGAACAAACATTTGTTCTTTTTGCTGATTTATATTAAATTATTTGCAGCAGCACCTCCCCCTTAATGTCTTTTTTACACATTGGCTTTAAATCCTGCTCTAACCCAAGATGATCCTGTGCGTAAAACAAACAAAACAACACTGTTCTCAGATATATTTTCAGGAAGGATTTTGCTATGACATTTAGAATAGATTCACAGTGAAATGAAGTTTGGTCTTTTCAGAAAACCTGAGTATTTTAATCGAAGAGTCAGAAACCTTGAGCATTGGGCTCTCCAGTTATCTTAAGGATGGGTCAATTCTGAATCAAACATGAAGTGCATATTAGTTAGATTTCTTTAACTAACACTTTACATGTGACTAGATTATATAAATGGGGCGTGGTGGCACTGCAGGCTAAACCGCAGAAGCCTGTGCTGCAGGGTCAGAAGACCAAGCAGTCGTAAGATCGAATCCACGTAACAGAGTGAGCTCCCGTCACTTGTCCCAGCTCCTGCCAACCTAGCGGTTCGAAAGCATGCAAATGCAAGTAGATAAATAGGGACCACCTCGGTGGGAGGGTAACAGCGTTCCGTGTCTAAGTCGCAATGGCCATGTGACCACAGAAGATTGTCTTCGGACAAACGCTGGCTCTATGGCTTGGAAACGGGGATGAGCACCGCCCCCTAGAGTCGAACACGACTGGACAAAAATTGTCAAGGGGAACCTTTACCTTTACCTTAGATTATATAAATATGGTTCGTCTGCTTGCCTTTTAGCTTATTTTTAAAAAAAGAATGAATAGATTCAAAGGGAGATGATTTTCATACTTTTTTCCTCAGAAAGTTTTTCATGTGCCTGTGGTAAGTGGTTCCTTTGCTCCTCTGACACCCAGATACCCAGATAACCTTTCTGCAATTGATTAAATGGCATGATAAATCCAAATCATAGGCCAGATCTCCAATCCACTTTGCATGTGTTCAAGCTGAATGCGCTTTTTTAAGGGCTAGGGATATTTATCCATCTTTCTACCTAGCCTATGAAATGAAGTTGAATTAAATATGTTGCTTCCTCTTATTTCCTTCAAAGAGGCAGCCACAGAATCAAGATCAGTAATTATCTCTCTCCTTCTAGTTTCTGTCCCATCCTGACAGCTCCAGTTAATTTATTCTGGTTTTTAACCAGATAACGGGATAGCCCATAGGTAATACTACCTTGGTTTGAGAAAACAGAGGACGTAAGGCAAATATAAATTCTAATATTTTCAGTTTACAAAGACTGGTAAAATATGTCATGGAAAAGTTATGCATAGTATTTAGCTTAGCTAAGTTACCTTAGTTACATCATCTCAGTTATTTTAAAGGCAGTACATATGTAAGCACATATTTACATGTTCATGGCAAGTCCCAAACATTTTGCTGTCTGAGGAAGAGCAGCAAATGGTGTGTCATCACACATTACACAGTGTCAAAGTGCACAGTATCCAAGGTGGATCAGATTATACTGTCTCCTGACTCCATAAGTGTCCCACAAGTGTCTGCTCCACTCCCTGCAATAATAATAAATTTTAAAAACAACTAATAGTATCCTTTTTATGGCAACTGAGATGACTCCCTCACTCTACTTAGTAAAGTGACTTTCTACAGCAAGCACTGGCCTGGTAGCCATGCGTGACAAAGAATTGTACCCAGGTGAATGAGAAGACTCATAGACAAGTAATGGATAACAAAAGGAGGTAATTTCCCTCCTCCATATCCAACTGAGAAGCACAAAGGGTTGGAGGAGAGATGGGTCTACCATTCCTTCCTGTCAGCACCCAGAAAACATGTAGGCTAGGCCTTTTACAAAGCTAAGGCATCCCAGCTCAGAAAAATCATTATTACTTTTATAAATAAACAAACTTGTTGTGGATTAATCTGAGAGTGTCCAAACTGAACTGGTTTAACATGCAGTCTTGTGGATTTCATTATACAGTGGTGCCTCACAAGATGATTGGCTCAGGGGAACGAAAAACCTGCAAGACGATTGATTTTAGCTATCCTTATGGTGCCTCGCAAGATGGTTTTTTTCTATGACCTTGCTTCGCAAGACTTTTTTCTTTTTGAGACCAATGCTTTGCAAGACGAATAATTTTTTTCACAAGACAGCAATTTTCGCGGAACAAATTAAAATTGTCTTGCAAAGCACCACTGTATTTCACATTTTATTATTGTAATGAGCTGGCTAAAATTATAAAGATAATACATTATCTTGTTTCATATATTCCACTTCCCAGTCCCGGCAGAAAGGTAGGATAGTAATACCTTGTCCACTACCTTTTGTGGTTGGTGAGAATAAGAATAAGCTGTCTGAGATCAGCAACTGAACTTCATGACTAAGAAATGGTCTAAAACCATAAAAATGGCTGGGCTTCCAACACTTTAGCAAATATACTTGTTTTGTACACTGTCAACGGTTATGATTTTTAAAATTAATCTCTGCCATCAGGTGGACTTACAGTTTAAATAATATGAAATACTTTGCTACATGTTTTATACTGTGCAATATATTTGGCTATGATTTGATCTGACTGGTTTTGTTTTATCTCCTTGTTTACGGTAAATATTCTAGAATCCAGCTAATCCAGGCAACATATATATATATATATATATTGTCTGTGCAATTACAGTCAGCATATGCTTTGTCCAACTAACAATTGTCACAACTAAAAATGAGCACTGACATAAATTTCCTTCCCCCCCTTATGATCACAGTGAGGGATGTAAAGTCCTCTCATAAGAAGTACAACCGGCACACCAAAATAATTCTTTTTCTAACAATATTCCCATCCAGGGTGAACAAGGCTGGGAGAAGTTAAAGTAGCTGCTGGTTTCCCTTCATTGGTCCAACTTCCTCTGATGTTTATCTCAGTAAACACACTCAAGCAGGGGCAGACAGTGTGAACTTGATGTTCTATTCTAGTCTGGAACCAGAGGAGTGCTGGTTTTTTTCATGAGAAAGACCAAATTGTCATCTAACACAAACACAAAGGACAAGATGGTATCTTGCTTCTGGCTCAGTGAAGTCATACTTGCGGGGGGGAAAAACTATTCACTAGTTCAATAGCTACCCTGAAATCTCTGGGGATATATCTGAGAGGGTTTATGCTCATATAGAAGCTTGTGGGTAATGTTGTCCCCAAGACTATGTGAAATATGTACATGAAACTTTCAGCGCACCTAAGGTGGGGATCCATTGCCAGTATAAATGTCTTCATTTGAACTCAAAAGTTCTGGCCCTTCGAATCCCCAAAGGCCTGTTAAATATATTTATCAGGAAGGTAGATGACTCCCACGGGAACTGGTAGGATATACTGCATGTGAGAACACCACTTTGATGGAATAGGACTGAAGAGACATAGATTCAGGTCTTACGCCAGTTGTGCTGGGGAGACTTGAAGCAATCACTCTTTCTTAGTTTCTAGCCCACCACCCTCAGTTCCTCTGGCAAAAAAACAAAAAGAAAAAACAAAACAAAAAACAAAACAAAAAAAAAACACAGGAGGAAGGGCAGGCTAGAAATACAATTATTGACCTAAATTATGAATGTAAAGTGTTTAAATGAATGCACTCTAGCCGCCTAGAGTGGTTGAAATGACTAGATAGGCGGGGTATAAATACAATAAATAAATAAAATAAATAAATGTGTGAATCTGCAGCTCAGTGTTCCCTACAGAATTATTTCTCAATATTAATACGTAACATCGAACATGTCAAGAGCAGGATGACATGACCAACGTAAAGGGCACTTTACAGCCCAGCATGTCCTTGACTGCCACTTACAGTCAGCACACATGTTTGACACAGTCCACATCATGTGCCCTTCTGGAAGCGCCTTGGATTTTGGCCCTGAGATCTTACTGCAGCTGTACCACAACTGAAGAATCAACTACCAAACACACAATGGCTGAAATTCTGTTGCTTAGCATATTAAAGTTGCACTAGAGAAGACCCAGTGAATTTGTGGGGATTTGGTGAGTCACCTCTTCCACAGGTTTCATTTATTCAAATAGGCCTACTCCAGCTGCAACTCACTTTAGCACAGAACGTTGCAATTAGAGTAGTGTCATTTGAATCAGTGGACCCTATGGAGGAGTTGACTCATCAAACTGTTGGAGTATTACTTGCTAACTTGCTGTCTGTGGTTTGTGTGCCTAGGAGGGAGTTTTCTGGATTGGAGTGATTGTCTGTCCTGCGCTAACTAAAGGTTCCTTCCAGCCTTTGATTTCCAAGAGAGCCCCGCCTGTCTGCTGAGTGTTTCTTTTCCTTTCTTTCCTCTGCTGGCAACAGTTGTTTGTTTGAGGTAGATTGGTTTGATTGGTTGCTAGTACAGGTGCAATAAAAAAAAGCAGCATGTAGAAGTTTGTAATATCAAGAAATGGTAAGTAAATAAATATTTGTATTTGTTTTCCTACAAATGTCTCAAACTAAGTTATTAACATATTAAGTGCCAGTTAATGGAAAGGGGTGGACTATGAAGGATATAGCTATTCTCCTATGTCAGTCTCTGTACCTCTACTGCTATTTTTTTCTTTTAAAGAAACCCTTTGGTGTGGACTGCCATATAATCTATATCTAGATTACACACCCATTTACTTCATTTATCTATATCCAGATTTTAAGCCCATTTACCGACATTTGTCCCATATTTCGTTCCATGGTTGGTTATGCCAGGACCACTTGACTACCCACTTGACCAACACTTGACTACCCCACCTAAAAGAATCTACCATGTTCTGGCCATGAATTTCAAGGAATGAGATGCCACTGATTTGACAACCCTTCCATATGAGCCTACCTGGCAGTTAAGATCTAGCCAGGGGGCCCTTTTGAAAGAGCCGTCCCTTAAGGAGGTAAGAGGGATGGCTTGTAGACAAAGGGCCTTTTTGGCAGCTGCCCCCAGACTATGGAATGCCCTCCCAACTGAGATTCGTCTGGCGCCAACACTGATGACGTTTCAGCACCAGGTCAAACCCTTCCTGTTCCAGAAGGCTTTTAATTGAAATAACATCAACTGTGGGTCCTGATGGCAATTTTTAGATTGTATTTTAATTGAGTTTTAATCTTTTAATCTTTTATTGTATTTTAATTGTTTTTTAAATTGTGAGCCACCCAGAGACCTTTGGGTAGAGTGGGCGGCACATAAGTTTAATGAATGAATGAATGAATGAATGAATGAATGAATGAATGAATAAATAAATAAATAAATAAATAAATAAATAAATAAATAAATAAATAAATAAATAAATAAAAAAAGGGGATAAAATTATCAGTAGAAATAAAAGAGGGTGGTAGTTTCAAAACAATGATAGGCATTAAAAGTTCTGAAGATATGGGGGTTTATAGAGTTTATAACAAATTTCAAGGATGCTGGAGATTTCTGGAATGGATAAAAGGTGTTTATATCAATTTTACATTCACAGGAATCATGTAAAAGAGTTTAAGCTGAATGAGTAGCACACTTTAAATGACTTGGTTTTACAGTTTACAAGAGATACAAACCCAGACCTTCCAGAATCATGATAAATATGTTGGCTCTTCGGGACTTACTCATACTGGTTTTGCACCAATTTAAGTGTCCCAAGAGAACTATAGTTTAATCACATATTTAAAAATATCTACAAGAAACTCTTTGCTTTTTAAATCTACAATACCTAAGATTTCCCGGGAAGAGGAAATCACTGTTAAACCATTTTGACCCTGTACATTTTTGTATTCTTCTGTGTGTTCAACATTGATGGGTTTTTGCAGCGTATCTCTTTGGAAGCCCTGGAGGAGCAGTAAAAAAAAAAGTCTCGAGAAGGTCTCCATACCAGTGTGTCCCCAAGAGGGTGTTGCTGAGGCAAAAATATTAGCATGGTGATATGTTGCTGGGTTAGCAAGGCAAATTATCCTGGGATTTTACATTCTCATATAGAGCCCACAGAAGGCCTATCAGGATGGGTTTTGGAGACAGCCTGAGGAGGCAGTATTGGTCACAGCTGCCAAGATGTCCTCCAGCAGTACAGAATGAATATCTTGCATCTCTTCCAATCAAGCTGCTAAATCAGACTGAATGAGCAGAGGGCTCTTAGGACCCCAGAAGACCAACACACTGATTCCATAGTACATCCTGAGGTAGTACGGTTGTAGACACTGCAGAGGCCCAGATCTCTGCAATCAGGTGAAATTTCAACCAAATACTTCTGTTTCTTCTCATGGGGGGGGGTGGTCTCAAAATATTTTTTTTACAAGAATTAAGTTTTTATGCCTTGCCAAGACAAAAAGGAGATTTGTCATGGAGTGGAGGTTGGAAAATGGAATCTTCCTTTACACTCCACAAACAAATTGAAAAAAAATCAAAGGTGCTATAAGCTCTGAAGGAGAAAAAAAATACTACTACTAACTTTTTTAAAGTAACAATTTATTTATTTATTTATTATTTATTTATTTTATTTCTATCCCGCCTATATGATCATATTAGACCACTCTAGGCGGCTTACAGTAAAAACAACAATGTAATTTTAAAACTTTACAGCAGAAACGTAAAAAAAAAAAAATAAATAAATAAAGAACAGAATAAGAAAAAAGATCGTCAAGGGTTTTCTGTTGGGAATCAATGTTTTTAGTTGTTTCTTAAAAATGCCCAGCGAGGGAGCCGCGCGAATCTCAGGGGGCAAGTTGTTCCAAAGGCGAGGAGCCACCGCCGAGAAGGCCCGGTTTCTGGTCTTTTCCTTTCGGGCCTCTCTCGGCGTTAGGCTCCTCAGCCTTATCTCCTGGCTCGCGCGAGTGACACGGGTAGATCTAACAAAAACATTAACTGAAAACAAATATTAAACAGATTACACACAAGGATAATGTAACAGTCTCTACTGATTGAAATCAATTGCTCTCAAGAGAGGATAACTCAGAGTGCACCCACCATGCCACACAAAACTAAGGGGGAAAGGGCTGGGGCGTGAACTATGGAACAGTGGTCCCCAACCTTGGGCCTCCAGATGTTCCTGGACTACACACTCCCAGAAGCCTTCAAACCACCTCTGCTGACCAAGATTTCTGGGAATTGAAGTCCAAGAACATCTGGAGGCCCAAGGTTGGGGACCACTGCTATAGAAGACAGAAGGTAGAGGGGACCAATGGTCAAAAGCTCTCAGTCTTGAGGATCCCAAGGGGGTAGCACTACCCATTCCCATCAGAGACCACAATGAGGAACAACCTGTTCAAGGACTGGATCTTTTAAAAGTGAAGAACTCTGTTTATCCAGAGGGAAACCACTGTGGGGTTTTCTCCCTGATAAGGACTGACAATAATCTTGCCACACGATGATAGTGTAAGGAATGTACAAATTAATGTGCTGACTAAGGGTTCATAGGTGCATTAATAGGTATTAAAGAATGCTCAACAAAAACAAAAATGACTGAACTTGTTAACATTGCTGATACCCTAAATACCTAGAACATTTTCTTTCCTCTTGATATATAGAAACTCTCTAGTAGTTTTCCACTGTCTAGTTGTTCACCTCTAGCATCTCCAATGGACTTTCTTAAAAAGAAATGTACTTATATACCTCTCTTTCCTATCTATGCCACTTGAAAAGTAGACGTTTGATGCTGTTTCCATTTGGAAAAATAATTGCACAAGCCATTTATAAAACTTTACAAGTCAGTGTGTGCCAAACATCTCTCAGATGCCCAATTTATTGTAACTAGCTGGCAGGGATACTGAAATAGCTTAACTGTCATAAACAAATACCAGTGTGTATACATTTCTAATTGAAAAAGAGGACTGAACAGCCACAGTTAAATGAAAGTACACTTATTGTTCCCTTAAAGGTTGTTATTCATTTATGTTAAAAGATCATCTTTAATATAATAGGTGATCACATACAGTATAAGTGGTAAGGCTTATTGTCATGCCATCTGCCAAATGATCTTGATGTTAACTTTCGAAATTTCCTATGTCTATAACCTAGCAAGGGCTATTCTTTGATACCCCACCTTTCTACAAAAAGATCCTTCAAAGAGGGCGACAGTAATAAAATCACATTAAACAATAAAACATAACAGAAGACTAAAATACAATAAAAACACATTATACCTAAATATTAGCATTCAATCAGTTAAAACCTGTTCAACGATATGTTATTGAAGAGGTCCTGCAATATCATAAACACAAACAACTGGGGAGCAAAAAGCAACAAACATTAAAAGCCATCAAAAGAGCAAATTTGGAAAATGCTCCTTGGACTAATGTTATATTCACTGTCCACCGGTGGGCAGCATTGGTGCCAAACATTTCTCATGAGCCAAGCTGCTCCACAGTGTGCATGCCACAAATAAGAAGCCCCTGTCCTTTGTATTCACTTGCCACATGTCAGTGGTAAGGGATCACGGAGCACAGCCTTTGTGGTAGAACAGTTTTCTGGCAGATTCCTTTCTGAAAAAGCAACCACAGAGACTATTTCAGTATCAGACCATTTTTTATTTGGGTATTTTTAGATTGCCTCTCCAAGTTGGGTGGGTGGGTGGGAAAGCTTTTCAGCATTTCAAAGTGGTTCACAAAACTATCACAGAACAGTTTATAAAATAAACCCATTATAGCAATAGTATAATATTTAGAAATTCAAAGATCAACCTTTTCAACAGAGTCCCCCAAGCAAACTGGTAACCAATACAGTTAAAAAACCAGTTGGGAGTAAAATGCTTTTCTCCTGACCCCTTCTAGATCTTGGACAATAAGGGTTCTGATCTATCTTTGACAGCAGTACTGGGTAGCACAAGAACAGTAATCCAAGCAGAATATTTTTATATATATTTGAAATACAAATTGGCTAAGAGAAAATACTATCTTATGTTGTTCTCAACATTCTGCTGTCTTCTCAGTTTTTTTCAAAAGCTCTGATACCCACAGCAATCAGAGTCTAGTGTAGCTACTCAGGATTCATGAATATGTGGCTCATTTTATGACAAAGTCACTCACTCTGCCACATACAGTTATTCCTTTTTGGAAGAGATGTTGGCAAGCTTAGTTTTTCCAAACAAAACAAAACAAAAAAAAACTTACATTCAAGGGCTTGGTAGCAGGTGCATGTAACCATCTTGTTAGTGGTTGTTGTGGGTTTTTCGGGCTCTTTGACCATGTTCTGAAGGTTGTTCTTCCTAACGTTTCGCCAGTCTCTACGGCCAGCATCTTCAGAGGACAGCACTCTGTGCTCTGGTGTAGTTTGCTTGGGAGTGAAGTATTTATGGCTGTGAGATAGGCTTTTGTCCTTTTTTGGGAAATGGGTGATTAGTGTATCTTGTTGTGGGTGTATTGTTGTGATAAGGAGGAGAGATTATCTGTCACTGTGATTGGTGGGTGTCATTAGCTGGTCTTTTGTTAGTGTTTGGGGATTCCTATATCTAAGTGTTTCAAATGAACAGTGCATAATTAATGCACACATAGGTCAATCCTCATGTGCTTCTTCCCACTTCTGCAACTTGTTTACTTACTACAAAATCTGGCCATGGATGTTATGTTGGCATATGATCTCACACTCATGGCAGCAGGCAGAAAAGTCTGCCCAAAGCATTCAACCATCTGTGGAGTAGTTAAAGCTGGAGGGGTGGGAGGCAAAGGCATGGAGGAAAAGACGCGTCTTCAGTAACTTAGGGTAACCAAAAGCAGACACAACAGAAGGAAGGGAAAGCATGATTACTGGAATGGAAGTTTAAAACCTCAGCCTTGTGCAACAGCCGCCCAGAATCAGAAAAGCAGCCTGGGATTGGTATCTCCATAGTATCTATGGGGATGAAGTATTTGCAAACTAGAAAGAGAATGACAGGAAGATATAAAGATTGGACGAAAGTAAACACAGGTGAGGTATGAACCTAAGGCTTCTCACAGTACCATAGTGAACAAGAGTTTGGCAGTTTAAAATGAAAGTAAATAACTCAAGCTCTTGGGAAATGTTCTTATCATTTTTTTCCAGTTTTGTAAGTATCTGCCATTCCTATTATGTTCTTTCCCACAGCTAATTCAAGCTGAGTCTTCTGTGCAGGACAATTGTACTTCTTTACAAATTGGGGCTGGGGAGAGAATGTGACTATTAGAGCCCCAACCAGTACAGTAACAAAAAATTAGAGCTTAATTGCAATGGGAGCCTAACAGTGTCCATTCAGGAGATGGAAAGTTCAGAATTAGCCAGAATCTGAACAGGAAGGTAACCTGTGCAAAGGTGACATTTATATTTAACTAGTCAAGGCTGCACAAAGGGGGACGAATGTTGGTCTGGCATCTTCCAAGCATTGCCTCTTAGCACCTCTTCAAACAACCAGAAGGGCATTGAGGAGTAGATGCCAGACAATGTAATCTATCCATTTGACTCTACTTCTTCCTGTAGCTCTTGTTAGGCCCATATTTTCAGGGTCTACCTGCCAGTCTTCTTCATTTTAGCTTCCTTTCATGTTTCTCTAAGGAGCAGACACATTGTCCTTTCTCTGCCATGTGCTCTCCTGCAGCACATGTCCATCCCATTAGCATTTGGATTTAGGCTCTGATATTTCAACAGTAACTTCCTCAATAAAAAGTCATTAGATTTTTTTTTAAATGTGCGTCTGCAGTGGGACTACACATACATTGTGCTGAACGTACTCTGCTACGCAAAGAGGAGCTTTAATATTATTCTCACACATCATGAATACTCACAACAAAATATACACAACAAAGATACTATCATTCTCCCAGCACCCCATCCAAGTGTACAGGCAGCATGCTGGGGGTGCCTTGACTTGTATTATTTATTATTCAACAGCACTGCCTCATTCCCAAACTTGTATGGGGGTCCAATGCCTGCACTTTCCAATACTTCTTCCATCTCTTCTTTGTATAAAAGGGGTGAAATGGAATTGTTGCACAATGCTTTTTAGCAGTAGTAGTAGTACCTGAAACCCTCTGGAATTTCAGTGGTTTTCCAAATTTCCATCTCCATCTTGGCTCTTTTGCATGGGCTACAATTGAAACACTGCCTTTGTTTGGGTAACTCACCTAGTCTTGCACCCGGTATCTCTGACTCAGAACTCCTTGATTTCCTTGCTTGGCTCTCAAACTTCTTCGACACGTTGCATTTTAGGCAAGAATTACAACACTCTGTCCACACCAATTGGCAAACATTTGCAACCCACTTGAGTCTTCCCCCCCCCCCAAAAAATCTCTTTTTCACATCAAAGAAAATCCAACTTTTTGTGGGGCAAAGGAAGACTCAACCTCTACTCAGTTGCCCAGAGTGGACTTGTGTCTAGATGGGGAGGGAATGAATGAATAAATAAATAAATAAATAAATAAATAAATAAATAAATAAATAAATAAATAAATAAATAAATAAATAAATAAAATTTCAAAATTATTAAAATGTTCTGAAGTGTTGAAAATCTTTTAGTATTAATTGTTAGTATTAATTGTAAAATTGCATTTTATATGTTATTTTAATGTATTTTAACCTATGTAAGCCGCCCCAAGTAGACATTGTCTAGAGGGCGGGGTAAAAAATCAAATCAAATCAAATCAGATCAAATCAAATCAAATCAAATCAAATCAAATCAAATCAAATCAAATCAAATCAATCAATCAATCAATCAATCAATCAATCAATCAATCAATCAATCAATCAATCAATCAATCAATCAATCAATAATTTTTTAGCTGTTTTAAAGTGTTTAAATTGTACCAGTTTCTTTTAATGGGGTGATAGTGGTTGCACTCCTCCCTATGATCTGTCCATACAGGATCAATTAGAAATAAACAAATATTTTAAGATTTTTTCCCTTTACATAGGAAGTGACTACAGACAGTGATTACCAGCTATGATTAGCACTGTAATGTTTCCAGTGTCATGCACAGTGATACGAACAAGACAAATACATTCCCAATAATATGAAAAGTTAACAACTGCAATTTCCTTTGTTGTAACAATTATTATTAGCATTATAAGCCGCCTGTGTGGAAATGGCCACAGCCTACGAGTTTCCCTATTGGCTTGCCTACCGCTTGGTTATATCAAATTTGAATGTCAATGCCCCCAACCTCCCATTCTCATCGCTGCACACAAACCACAGTTACTCTCCTTGACAGTTTCAAAAATAGTGGGAAACCACGTTGACACAGGTAATATAGTGCATAATTATGATGGCTACCGCATTGTGCTACATGGGTTTCTAAAGATTAGAAGCATCAGAGTAGTGTTTTGCCTTCTTTAACAATTAACCAATCATGTCTAAGTAGGTTTGTGTGTGCTTTGTTTCTCAAAGGGAAAAGGCGTTAGTTTTGTGCCGAGGTAGCTTGTGCATATTATAGACCATGAGGAGAAAAAAAGAGCATTCCTTTCTTCATTGTCATGGAAAGAGCCTGATGGAGCTTTGAGGTATTGCACCAAGTTGCAGCAGCTTAAAATTATTGGGGGAAAACTGACACCTCTATTGCTACATCCCTTTCAATAAATAACCTGTAATTCAGACTGGATCTGGATTCACCTTTCTATAGTACTTTACATTTCTCCCACTTTTCTCATCTAATCGTTCAGCTGCCTCTTTCTGTGTACTCAGCTGGCTGTTTTCAACTTTATCAGAAAGATAACATCTATCAAGACTACTTGTAACTGAGGAAAAGCTACTAATAGCACCTTGTACCTGAAGCCTCTTTTCGCATGTTCTAAAACAATGACATTATTTGCATTCAAGCAAATTGATTCCCATTTATGGTGAGCCTTCTCAGACTTTTCTAGGTATGAAGTACTAGGAAATGGTTTACCTCTACCTCTTTGGGGAGCACTCCAGGACCATATATATGCTCCAAAGCCACAAAGGCTGGATCTCCTCCCAGAGGGCACAGTGGGGAAATTAAACTCCCAATGCCTGGTTCCAAAGCCAGGTCTTCCAACTCTTTGAACTACACAGCCTGCTAATAATTGTGTTCGGTCAACTTGATTCTGACTTTGGGCAACCCAGTCCAGGGTTTTCAAAGTGCAGAGTACTCAGAAGTGCATTCCTCCCTTCAGGGGGCTCTCTGAGTTCCGCAGTTTGTCCAAGACTAAACAGGCTGGGTCTTCTCCTGAGAAGCACAATGAAGAATTGAACTGCCAACTACTGGCTCCTCAACCAGAAACGCAACTCCCTGCACTATACAGCTAGCACCCAACAGCATAATTAATTTGATTTCTGCAGGTTGTCCTTTGAAATGGACATTTTCAAGTTGGTTGAAAATAAGAAATATTCACCAACTAGCAACAAGTTATACTGCCTTGTTTCACTATTTACTGAGGGGTAGAGTTACACTCAGAAGGACGCTCATCAGTCAGTAGGAAAAATGTACACTCATAAAACTCACTCTCCAAAAAACCAACACCTTGGGGCATTTTCCTTGCATAAATGGCATTTTATGCCATTGAAACAGAACCTTGGCAGGTGGAAATTAAATGCACGCAGCTGTTTTATGGAAAGAAAGAAAGAAAGAAAGAAAGAAAGAAAGAAAGGAAGGAAGGAAGGAAGGAAGGAAGGAAGGAAGGAAGGAAGGAAGGAAGGAAGGAAGGAAGGAAGGAAGGAAGGAAGGAAGGAAGGAAGGAAGGAAGAAAGAAAGAAAGAAAGAAAGAAAGAAAGAAAGAAAGAAAGAAAAAGAAATTCCTGCTGCATTACACTTCTAAGGTGGATGAAGAAGTACTGATGGCAAGACTATCCAGCAAAGTCAACTGTCAATTCCTATTGAAAGTATAGAAATGGGATTTGATAATTCAGTAATCCTTTCTGGATCCTTGGGGATTTGTCCCTTTTTGATTTGGTAGAATTCATTTTCACTCTAGTAATTTTCCAGTGGAGAAGACCTTATTCCAGTTTAAACATTTATTAAATAGCAATTGGACTCTTTTGCAGAGTTGGAGCTAAAGCAACCTTTGCTTCCATATGCATAAAAATAACATCAGCACGGGCATCCCACACAGAAGGCCTGGGGTATGTACAGTACATGTTTACCCTATGTACACATTTCAGAAGTACAAATGTTACACTTTAAGGAAACATCTCCAGTTAATCGTTTGAATACAGCCTATCCTCCCATCTAATGAAATACTTCTCATTGCATACCATAAACTTTATTATTGCACTGTATAAATGAGACACTACAGTTGTTTCACTGCAGAAGTTCTAGTTTGATATTTACTTATGACAAGCTCTTCAGACAGAGATAACATCTCCATTGTTTCTTTTGTTGCCTTACCACAGAAACATAGGAACTGTGTCATTCTGAGTTAGCCCATTAGTTTATCCTGAAATTTTCAATTCTTTCTGGCAGCAGTTGTCCAGATGAAGTAGATTTGTCCATGAAAGCTCAGGCTGTATTAAAAAACATTTTTAAGGTGCCACCATGTTTTGGACTTTTTTTCGTTTTTATTTCTAATTTGCTTTTACCTATAACAGCTGACCAGGGTTTCAGGTAGGATTAAATCCTAACCTTTGAAATCCTTAGTATTAAATGATGGGCTCCCATTTAGGTACAAACAGTGCTTGAGACTGCTTAGCTTGCCAAATCAAACAAGAACAGTGTGTCCAAGGTGGTATGGTCCTTCTTTCACTTATGGAGCTTAGTTTTTTAGTTAGGCATCCTTCAGTCTCGAAAGACTATGGTAACGTGCTCTGAATAGAGGTCTTGGAACAGCGTCTAGTATGGCTGAGGAGGCCGATTTGAGACTGACAATCCCTTCCACACTGAAGACAAATCCAATCTGTCCCCTGTCCATCCCCCTGATTTTGCTGCTTTTGTGACTTCCTCTTTGCCTCGGCCTGCTGGACAAGGGTCTCTACAAATTGGGAGAGGCCATGATGCAACGCCTGCCTCCAGGCTAGACGCTCAGATGTCAGGGTTTCCCATCTGTTGAGGTCCATTCCTAAGGCCTTCAGATCCTGCTTGCAGATGTCCTTGTATCACAGCTGTGGTCTCCCTTTGAGGCGATTTCCCTGCACTAATTCTCCATACAGGACATCCTTTGGGATCTGACCATCAGCCGTTCTCACAACGTGCCCAAGCCAACGTAGACATCGCTGTTTCTGTAGAGTATACATGCTAAAAATTCCAGCTCATTTTAGTACTACTCTATTTGGAACTTTGTGCTGCCAGGTGATGCCAAAATTCCATCGGAGGCAACGCATATGAAAGGCGTTCAGCTTCCTCTCCTGCCGTGCACAAAGGGTCCAGGACTCACTGCAGTACAGGAGTGTAGTCAGGACACAGGCTCTATAGACCTGGATCTTTGTATGTGTCGTCAGCTTCTTAATGAGCCATACTGTCTTTGTGAGTCTAGAGAACATGGTGGCTGCTTTGCCAATGTGTTTATCCAGCTCGACATCTAGAGAGAGGGGGTCAGAGATGGTTGAGCCAAGGTACACAAAGTCATGAACAATTTCCAATTCTTGTGTGGAGATGATAATAGAGGGAGGTGAGTCCGATGACCCACAAGTGTTCCTTACCTGGGAGGTCTTTTACACTATAATCTCATTCAATTTACATATTCTTCCTTCTTTGTCTTTAGAAAGTCATATTTGTTCACTATAACTTGCCCACAGCTCAAGAGTATACAGGAGTGCTTATCTATGATGGACGTGGTGGCGCTGGCACTGTGGGCTAAACCGCAAAAGCCTGTGCTGCAGGGTCAGAAGACCAAGCAGTCGTAAGATCGAATCCACGTGACGGAGTGAGCGCCCGTCACTTGTCCCAGCTCCCGCCAACCTAGCGGTTCGAAAGCATGCAAATGCAAGTGGATAAATAGGTACCACCTCGGTGGGAAGGTAACAGCGTTCCGTGTCTAAGTCGCACTGGCCATGTGACCACGGAAGATTGTCTTCGGACAAACGCTAGCTCTATGGCTTGGAAACGGGGATGAGCACCGCCCCCTAGAGTCGAACACGACTGGACAAAATTGTCAAGGGCAACCTTTACCTTATCTATGATGACCATTTCAATGAGATCATGATAGAAACCTTAAGAAATACGCTAGTAGTTGCAACAAACTATGAACCTGTTATACACAGAAATCTACATAAAGAATGCATATTACTTCCTACATGCAGTTAATTACCATGTGGAAAGTGATACCAGGTCAAACATTTATCAGAGAAAAAAATCCAATATCTCTAGTTCGTTAGTGTGATTTAAATAGCAGTCAGTATCAGATATTTCAAAAGAATGAGCAAAAGAAACTCATAAATTACCATTTATTTTTCAAAAAATCTGTATTTTTCAAAAGGAATAAACCATTTTTTTAAAATTATGGTACAAATAACATCAGAATGCCTTTGTATCAGTCATATTTTTTAAAAGTAACAGCACTTCATACCCATAAAGGCCTTCTGTATTATACTTAAGAAATATTAATGCTTGACTATATTAGTGGATTGGCTAGTAGCACTTTGCTCTAAATCACTGTCTAAGAAATAACCTCAGACTTAATTTTACAACTCATTATTTGTACACTGTGGGTATAAAACATATATTTAGCCGTTCTTTAACAACTACCCATAACTTTCATAATGAATTGCATTTGGTATCAATAAATGCCTCACTTCCTCAATTCATGTAAATCAAATCTCAATCCTTAAACGTGAACAACTGTTTGGATGGCATGAAAAACTTGACTTTGGATTCAAGAACAGTTCTAGAATCCAATTCTGTGATGTCCTTAGTTCTTCTGATACCAAGTGTCTCCTGTCCCTGCTAACGTCAGTGGAAAATTAGTGGGGTGAATAAACTGTAGAATTATGCTGCCTTCTCCACAGAAGAATGGAAAGCTCTTTTTACAGTGATGTAAATATCAACTCACTATAGAGATTTTGTCTGACATTAAAACCAAAGCTGTCAGGTAAACTGTTGAATCTATGATATAACCTTGGATCCAGGTCACTAAAATCTTACCCAGTGCAACGTCTTCCTCTTCATTTCTGAAGAAAACTAAATCTTCAAAGACAAATATTATGGCACACAAAATGAACGCAGTGATTTTTAACCTTTTCAGAGAAAGTAATTCCCTTATTGGCTGCATCTCAAAATGTCCTACCTTTCTTTCCCTTTTTGTTGTATCTGTGAGTAATTTCTTCAGTCACATTGTTTATAAGAAGTGAAGTTCTTCGTAATCATGACTTTAAGAGTATGTACACAAAGTGGACATCCTAATAGAGCACCATGTATTAAATTCCTGATTGTTTGACATAAATTCTCCCTCTTTCTTGTACAGAGACAGGAAGCTCCTCATTTATTTACGAATAGGTTAAGACCCAAGTCATGTTCCTAACCATGTGCCTAAGTGCTAACATATATTAAGTAAATCTAGAGCCTCTTCTGCATGGGAAACATATTAAAATGGTTAAACATGGAGAAAGGCTCAATGTAATCTATCTTTTGTCATGTTTATGATATCTGAACGCATCTTTTGAGACGGGTCCAATTTGCTCATAGCTGCAGATGTACTGTTTCATGATAAACCACAACTGCACAGAGAGAAGGAGAATGTGATATAACATAAACCATCAAGAAGATAAATAATGAAATTCTTTGAAATAACATTGGTTAAATATTTAGACATTCTGAGTTTGCTTGTGGTACACACACTCAAATGGTGCTTTCATAGTTAGAGACGATCATCATAAGGACAACTTACAGAGAGAATCTCCAGCAACTCCATATCATTACTCACATGATTTGCATAATTATAAACACTGGAGTCTGCCTTTTACTGCCTGCCAGAAGCAGCCTTCTAAATCCTCTTCTAAGCTGAACAAGGCTTTCTCTTAGTCAACCGAGGCTGCTTGCTCTTCTTGGATCAATACTATTCAAAAATGTTCTATGCGTCTCCCTGTACTATTGAGCACTTTCTCGTCTGCTGCAGAGTGAAGAGTAAGAAAAGAAATAATGTAGTATAAAGCCCTATCAGGTTTGGTGCAAGATCTTCAGTGCAGGAAGGACATAGCTGCAGCTTCTCCGACAGACGGCTGCTTAAATGCACTAAGTAAAAGAGAATCCACCATCTCATCAGGCATTTTATTCTTTTTGTAAGCAAAAGAGCGGGGGAGGTGATTTCACAAAAATCCTCATTTCCTTTGCCATCTCCCATGGGGCCTCCCATTCTTTTAAAAAAATCCAGGTCCCCCAATCCACGAGAGCAGTCACAGAGTGCATGGAACAGCAGGGGAGAAGATAGAGAAAGGGGGGGGGTATTCTTTTTCCCTTCCCCAGAAACCTGTGATGGCCAAGTGAGATTCTGTCAGCAAAAAGAACCCAACTGAACATAGCCTGTTGATGTTGAGGAGTGGTGTGTATATGTGCATTCTTGTTGTTGTTACACAGCAGTATGTTCACATGCAGAATGTGAAAAAATTATGTCCCAGTGACATTATGCCTATCATAGCAGCAAAAATTTCTCAGAGTCAAATTAATGTTAAGTACATTTATTTTAAACAGCAAATTTTTACTTATTCAAATAAGCCAGTCTTGAAGGGAAAGAATTAGTAATAATGGCTAGTTGCTTTTGTTGTTGTTGTTTAGTCGTGTCCGACTCCTTGTGACCCCATGCTTTACTAGAGGAATTAAAAATCAGGAAATGTAAGAACCCTTTAAAAATAACCAGGCTCAAAAGCTAAACTTTTATTAAAACCTATTGGCTCATTAAATGGACACATATCATCTACAGAGGTTGCACTCCTGCTTAAAAGGAATCAACTGTATGAGTACAGCTAAGAAATCATTCCCAGTAATAGATGTTTTAGATCTTGCTTTTACATCTCTCTGATAGCCTTTAAGGTGGCTAGAGGTACAAGTTAAAGATGCATTGTAGCCTGAGGGATGATAGAATGAAAAAATGGGGGAGGGAAGTATAGCTATGCTGATAGACCAATTTCCCACCACTGCAAGCCGGTGCAATTGATTGATGAATCCTTGCTCTGTCAAGAGGCAGGCCTTCAGATCTGATCACATGAATACTCATTCAACTCAAATTCTGCTTGACAAGCCTGAGACAGCTTTGTTCTGTCACAGATATCATTGGAAGGAAAATGCTCCATTAATCATCCTTAATTAACTTTACATAGTCTGCTGGAACCAATATGTTCTCTGGCTAAATCCCCAAGATTTAGAGAAGATTCTGTAGTTATCCAAATGAGAACCATTTTGTAGAGTTGTTTTCTGTTGTTTCTGTTAACTCCAAGGGATCTCTTCCCCCACCCCCCACCCTCAATATTCCTTGCATTGAAAACGATGGTGGTTCTGTCTTTGGGTATTTTGGTTTCTGTGTCCAATGAATTACACCACTGTGGGAAAAATAACCTATTTATGTAGATTACACTCACAACAAATGAAGGAATATGCTAAAAATATCAAATTTCAGCATGTATAATACAATGTAACCTTGTGCAACTATTTGTATTGAATGGATCTCTGTCCATACATATATAACTGTGGAGCTGCTCCAGTTTTTAAAAACTTAAAACTGTTAAGGTAAAGATAAAGGTTCCCCTTGACATTTAGTCCAGTCGTGTCTGACTCTATGGGACGGTGCTCGTCCACATTTTCCAAGCCATAGAGCCAGTGTTTGTCCATAGACAGTTTCCGTGGTCACGTGGCCAGCGCAACTTGACACGGAATGCCATTACCTTTCCACCATGGTGGTACCTATTTATCTACTTGCATTTTTACATGCTTTCAAACTGCTAGGTTGGCAGGAGCTGGGACAAGCGACGGGAGCTCACTCCATCACGTGGATTCGATCTTAAGACTGCTGGTCTTCCAACCTTGCAGCACAGAGGATTCTGCGGTTTAACCTGCAGTGCCACCACGTCCCTTTAAAAACTGTTAAAGGAACCTAATAAGATCTGTATTTTAAACAATGCATAACCTTAATAAAGACTTTTTTTCAGGTGTGTGTGTGTTTAGTCGTTTAGTCGTGTCCGACTCTTCGTGACCCCATGGACCAGAGCACGCCAGGCCCTCCTGTCTTCTACTGCCTCCCGGAGTTGTGTCAGGTTCATGTTGGTTGCTTCGCAGACACTGTCCAGCCATCTCATCCTCGGTCGTCCCCTTCTCCTCTTGCCATCACACCTTCCTAACATCAAGGTTTTTTCCAAGGACTCTTTTCTTCTCATGAGATGGCCAAAGTACTGGAGCCTCAGCTTCAGGATCTGTCCTTCCAGTGAGCACTCAGGGTTGATTTCCTTTAGAATTGATAGGTTTGTTCTCTTTGCAGTCCAGGGGATTCTCAAGAGCCTCCTCCAGCACCACAATTCAAAGGCATCAATTCTTCGGCGGTCTGCTTTCTTTATGGTCCAGCTCTCACTTCCATACATCACGACAGGAAAAACCATAGCTTTGACTATTCGGACTTTTGTTGGCAAGGTGATGTCTCTGCTTTTCAAGATGCTGTCAAGATTTGTCATCGCTTTCCTCCCAAGAAGAAGGCGCCTTTTAATTTCAGGGCTGCTGTCTCCATCTGCAGTGATCATGGAGCCCAGGAAGATAAAATTTGACACTGCCTCCATATCTTCCCCTTCTATTTCCCAGGAGGTGATGGGACCAGTGGCCATGATCTTAGTTTTTTTGATGTTGAGTTTCAGACCATTTTTTGCACTCTCCTCTTTCACTCTCATTACAAGGTTCTTTAATTCCTCCTCACTTTCTGCCATCAGAGTGGTATCATCTGCATATCGGAGGTTGTTGATATTTCTTCCGGCAATCTTAATTCCGGCTTGGGTTTCTTCCAGTCCAGCCTTCCGCATGATGTATTCTGCATATAAGTTAAATAAGCTGGGGGACAATATACAGCCTTGCCGTACTCCTTTCCCAATTTTGAACCACTCAGTTGTTCCATGACCAGTTCTGACTGTTGCTTCCTGTCCCACATATAGGTTTCTCAGGAGACAGATAAAGTGGTCAGGCACTCCCATTTCTTTAAGAACTTGCCATAGTTTGTTGTGGTCCACACAGTCAAAGGCTTTCGCATAGTCAATGAAGCAGAAGTAGATATTTTTCTGGAACTCTCTGGCTTTCTCCATAATCCAGCGCAAGTTAGCAATTTGGTCTCGAGTTCCTCTGCCTCTTCGGAATCCAGCTTGTACTTCTGGGAGTTCTCGGTCCACATACTGCTGAAGCCTACCTTGCAGGATTTTGAGCATAACCTTGCTAGCGTGCGAAATGAGTGCAATTGTTCGGTAGTTGGAGCATTCTTTGGCACTGCCTTTCTTTGGGATTGGGATGTAGACTGATCTTTTCCAATCCTCTGGCCACTGTTGGGTTTTCCAAACTTGCTGGCATATTGAATGTAGCACCTTAACAGCATCATCTTTCAAGATTTTAAATAGTTCAACTGGGATGCCATCACCTCCACTGGCCTTGTTGTTAGCCAGGCTTTCTAAGGCCCACTTGACTTCGCTCTCCAGGATGTCTGGCTCAAGGTCAGCAACTACATTGTCTGGGTTGTCCGGGATATCCACATCTTTCTGATATAATTCCTCTGTGTATTCTTGCCACCTCTTCTTGACGTCTTCTGCTTCTGTTAGGTCCCTCCCATTTTTGTCTTTTATCATGTTCATCTTTGCGCAAAATGTTCCTCTAATATCTCCAATTTTCCTGAAGAGCTCTCTGGTCTTTCCTTTTCTGTTATCTTCCTCTATTTCTTTGCATTGTTCATTTAAGAAGGCCCTCTTGTCTCTCCTTGCTATTCTTTGGAAGTCTGCATTCAATTTTCTGTAACTTTCCCTATCTCCCTTGCATTTTGTTTCCCTTCTCCTCTCTGCTATTTCTAAGGCCTCGTTGGACAGCCACTTTGCTTTCTTGCATTTCCTTTTCTTTGGGATGGTTTTCGTTGCTGCCTCCTGGACAATGTTACGAGCCTCTATCCAAAGTTCTTCAGGCACTCTGTCCACCAAATCTAGTTCCTTAAATCTGTTCTTTACTTCCACTGTGTATTCATAAGGGATTTGGTTTAGATTATACCTGAGTGGCCCAGTGGTTTTTCCTACTCTCTTCAGTCTAAGCTTGAATTTTGCTATGAGAAGCTGATGATCAGAACCGCAATCAGCTCCAGGTCTTGTTTTTGCTGACTGTATAGAGCTTCTCCATCTTTGGCTGCAGAGAATATAATCAATCTGATTTCGATATTGCCCATCTGGTGATTTCCATGTATAGAGTCGCCTCTTATGTTGTTGGAAAAGAGTGTTTGTGATGACCAGCTTATTCTCTTGACAAAACTCTATTAGCCTTTGTCCTGCTTCGTTCTGAACTCCAAGGCCAAACTTCCCTGTTGTTCCTTTTATCTCTTGGCTCCCTACTTTAGCATTCCAGTCCCCTAGAATGAGAAGAACATCTTTCTTTGGTGTCAGTTCTAGAAGGTGTTGTAAATCTTCATAGAATTCTTCAATTTCAGTCTCCTCAGCAATGCTGGTTGGTGCATAAACTTGGATTATTGTGATGTTGAATGGTCTGCCTTGGATTCGTATTGACATCATTCTATCATTTTTGAGATTGTATCCCATTACAGCTTTTCCCACTCTTTTGTTGACTATGAGGGCTACTCCATTCCTTCTACGGGATTCTTGCCCACAGTAGTAGATATGATAATCATCTGAGCTGAATTCGCCCATTCCTGTCCATTTTAGTTCACTGATGCCCAGGATGTCGATGTTTATTCTTGCCATCTCCTGTTTGACCACCTCCAGCTTCCCAACGTTCATAGATCTTACATTCCAGGTTCCTATGCAGTATTTTTCTTTACAGCATTGGACTTTCCTTTCACTTCCAGGCACGTCCACAGCTGAGCGTCCTTTCGGCTTTGGCCCAACCACTTCATTAGCTCTGGAGCTACTTGTACTTGTCCTCCACTCTTCCTCAGTAGCATGTTGGACGCCTTCCGACCTGAGGGGCCCATCTTCCAGCGTCATATCTTTTAGCCTTTTGTTTCTGATCATGGGGTGTTCTTGGCAAAGATACTGGAGTGGCTTGCCATTTCCTACTCCAGGTGGATTGCGTTTAGTCGGAACTCTCCACTATGTCCTGTCCGTCTTGGGTGTCCCTGCACGGCATAGCCCATAGCTTCTCTGAGTTACTCAAGCCCCTTCGCCACGACAAGGCAAGAGTTAAACTTAGTATTAGGTCTAGAAAATCTAAATCTCAATTCACATGCCTTCAGTGGCAAAGAAACAAGTTCACAGGACTTTTTCTTAAGGGGTTTCCAGAATAGGCTTTTATCAGGCAGTTACAGCAGGACATTACCAATGGTAAGAAAATGTTCTTACCTTCCAGTGCATAGCAATAGAAGTTGTGTACCTGAAATAACCCTCAATGACTTCTCCATCCCTATGCTGAAGCATCCCTCTATTTGTCTAGTACAGGGATGGACAATGCAACTGCTGCTCAACTTTGTCACATTTTGAGTAGCCAAAATCCTTCTCAATACATATTTCGTTTGTGTGTCCTTCATTCTGAAGCCATCCAGAAAGAAGAATTCTTTAAACAAGGCATGTGCCCCCCCAGCTGCTGCTGCTGCTGCTGCTGCTGCTGCTTCTTCTTCTTCTTCTTCTTCTTCTTCTTCTTCTTCTTCTTCTTCTTCTTCTTCTTCTTCTTCTTCTTCTTCTTCTTCTTCTTCTTCTTCTTCTTCTTCTTCTTTCTTTTCAAAAACAAGGTTTTCACAGTGGATTTCTGACTATTCTTGGTTTCCTTTCTGGGCTGATGGTGCAGTCTGGGGCAGGTTTTTGGGAGGGAAAACTGAACCCGGACCATGTTGCAGAGTTTTGAATTTTGATTAAATTCTTTTAGCTGTGCAGCAGAAGTTCAGGGATTCACAGAGCTGAAATGGCTTCACGTTTCCCAGTTTAGCCCACCCCCTTTTCTCATCAACTGGCACTTACAGTCTCAGTAATGCATTCAGAGACATTAGTAGAAGGAAAAAATATATAAAAGCTTTCGCTTACAGTTGAACAGACTGAACCGCAAAATGAGAAAAGCTTAACTACTTTTAAGCAACAGGTGCTCGATGGACTCACTGCTTCTACTAGGATGCAGAGAAGGGTGGAAAACTCGAAATCAAAGAAGGGCAGGGCTCTCTCTGAATTCAGAGACCAGAGGGAAGGACTGGTTACCACTTGATAGACTTACAGTCACCCCAGCCCATAAAAATCCCTCTCAGCCACACCTACTAAAGGCAGCATGCAAGGTTGCAATAACTCCAACAGAAAAAGTCTGGGCCCATCTCAGTCTAGTTGGTTTGTGTTGCAGAAAGGTTTATTTCAACTGAATATGAGCAAAGATCTTTCAGCGGTGAAAATGGTTTGACAACGAAAACATCAGAATTCTAGTAATGTGATTCTACTCACTGGAGGTCTTAATCCATGGTATAGCCCTACGTTTACCGCATTGAGCAGAATGTTTGGTTTGGTGGCCTATAAGACCCCTTTCATCCTTTTTGATTCTATTATTCTACAATTCAAGGTTAATTCCAATTGACTCTTTTTACAGCAGAATGGAAAAAGGCAGTACTGTACCTCCATTTGCAGATTGTTAAAGAGGAAACTGCGATAATTCTTTCAATTAAATAGTGTTTAATTTACTTTAATTTCATAGCTTTTGAATCAAAATATCAAAAGAAACTATTGTGGTGTAACTGATGGTAAAATGATGCCTTAACACTACCTGGACAGTTATTATGCACAGAAGAAAAGTCAAGAGACTTCAACATTAAAATTATCATGAAATTTTAAAACATCCTACACAAAGTCCTACTTAAAGTCTTCATCATTGCCTATAGCGCCTTGCGATAGGGCTTGCTCCATTGTTTATTTTTGGTTTAGTTTTGTTTTGCAGCCCCAGCACCTTCCAATGGGGCTGCTCCGTTGTTTATTTTGTTTTTTTTAAGCCCCCAGCACCTTTGCGGCTTGCTCTGTTGTTTGTTTTTTGTTTTTGTTTTTGCAGCCCCAGCGCCTTATTTTTGGTTTGGTTTTGTTTTTAATCCACAAATACCAGCAGAGCTTCAAAGAAGAAGAAGAAGAAGAAGAAGAAGAAGAAGAAGAAGAAGAAGAAGAAGAAGAAGAAGAAGAAGAAAAGAAGAAAGTTTAAAACTCAACAAAGCCTGGCTCCCAGCACTGAAAAATACAGCCTGCAAAAGGTCAGCAAACTCTACCCAGCTACAAGGATCAGTGATCGCTGCACACAAAAGACCAGCTAATGACACCCATCAATCAAAGTGACAGATAATCTCTCCCTCTTATCACAACAATACACCCACAACAAAAAACACGCCAATCACCACAATCACCCATCTCCTGGAAAGGACAAAAGCTGATTCCTCAGCTATAAATACTCAGCTATCCAAACAAACTGCACCAGAGCACAGAGTTCTGACTCCTGTCCTCTGAAGACGCTGGCCACAGAGACTGGCGAAACGTTAGGAAGAACAACTTTCAGAACACGGCCAAAGAGCCCGAAAAACCCACAACAATGAATGCATTAATATTTGCTTTTAAGACATTAAAAAGTCATTAAAACGTTAAATGATACAAATAAAATACTACTAGTGTATATGATTACACTATATGTACTGTCAACTCATCCCTTCTAAGAAAGGACTTGACACAGGCAGAGATATACAACGAAAAGGAGTACTGATTGTTCTAAAAACCTTGGTTCAGAGAGTTTTTATTTACAAGATGAGAAGCAAGGTGGGTTCAGGGCATAGCAAACATGATGGGAGAGGATTTAAATAGGTAAGGGGAACATTATGAGCAAATGTTGCTGTTTCTTGTGTGGGTGGGGCACTTGACCACCCTGGAATACAGAGACTGTGGAGCAAGGTGCTTCAAATTAAGGATGTGTATTCGGATTAGGAAATATTCAGAATTCACTGAATAATACCATATCCGGATCCTTCCGAATGGATGCAAAGGAGAATTTGATAGTTTGAAATATAGGTAGCAACAACAATAATAATATTTGGAGTCCCATTTACTCCTTTAGATTAAAAAAGCAAAAGGCTAGGTTTCTGCTTGCAAGAAGAAGTGAAACTGAAACCTATTTCTCAGGCACCCTGGGGAAATTTCTTGAGAAATGAAAATTAAAGGCACTCTGACACCAAGGGTAGCAGGGCCAGAGAATTCAGTGTCTCCTGATTGGGATTGCCATGGATTTCCCAAGGGAGAGGGCTGGGATGACAACTAAACTTGTAACGGATGTCTGTCTACATACATAAATGAAATCCAGAAGCAGGAACAAACACCAGAAGGCATTTTTTTTTTCCCAGTTGAAAGGTGAGCAAAGCTGCTTATAAATCCCCTCAGCATTTGCTCTTAGGATATGCTAGTGGAAGTCTGCACTGCAGCAGTTTTCTTTCTATCTTTTTCTAAACCCTCAAATTGCATATATATTATTTATGTCTCATTGTATATTGTTTACTTAATATAGTTCAGAATATGATTTAGGATTTGTAGATGCATAGATTAAATGATCACTGCAGATGGTGACAGCAGCCACCTCGACAGCATCTTAAAAAGCAGAGACATCACCTTGCCAACAAAGGTCCACATAGTCAAAGATATGGTTTTTCCAGTAGCAATGTATGGAAGTGAGAGCTGGACCATAAAGAAGGCTGACCACTGAAAAATTAATGCTTTTGAATTGTGGTGCTGGAGGAGACTGTTGAGAGTCCCCCGGACTGCAAAGAGAACAAACCTATCCATTCTGAAGGAAATCAACCCTGAGTGCTCACTGGAAGGACAGATCCTGAAGCTGAGGCTCCAATACTTTGGCCATCTCATGAGAAGACTCCCTGGAAAAGACCCTGATGTTGGGAAAGTGTGAGGGCAAGAGAAGAAGGGGATGACAGAGGAAGAGACAGTTGGACAGTGTCATCGAAACTACCAACATGAATTTGACCAAACTCCGGGAGGCAGTGGAAGACAGGAGGGCCTGGCATGCTCTGGTTCATGGGGTAATGAAGAGTCAGACATGACTTAACGACTGAACAACAACAAACTACAAGTCCCATTTTCATTATTAGTCCTTTTCACTTGAACAATTTAACATAGCTAGGCTAGAAGAAATCTCTGTCTGAGAAAACTGCCACCAGCCACTACTGACTCACTCATTATAGAATCAAATATCTGAAAGGGACTCTAGAAGACATCAAGTTCCACCGGCTACTCAAAGTAAGGATTCTAATAACAAGCCTCGTGGCGCAGTGGTTAAACCACTGTACTACAGCTAAAACTGTGCTCACAACCTGGGGTTCAAATCCCAGGTAGCTGGCTCAAGGTTGACTCAGCCTTCTATCCTTCTGAGGTCGGTAAAATGAGTACCCAGCTCGCTGGGGGGGCAATGTGTAGCCTGCATAATTAAATTGTAAACCGCCCAGAGAGTGCTTGAAGCACTATGGGGTGGTATATAAGCAGCACGCTTTGCTTTGCTTTTTGCTTTTTAATACATGATAGAACTATGGCCTTCCTGAAATATGCAGTTTACTACCTACCTACTAGTCTACCTAGGTAACCCCAGAAAATACAGTCCATTTCACTGTTGAACAGCTAGTAGTAGTACAAAATTGTTCCTGTCTACCCATAATCTGTTTCTCTGCTATTTTCCTCACTTGTCTGATTTCTGAAACAGCAGAGAAAAATGACATATCCATTATAATTTTCTTACACCCTATCTAATTTTTTTAAGCATACAGCAGAGAAGGGCCCAAAATAGCTTCAGCTGGACATTCATTCATCATTCCCCATTCCATTCTTACTAGGAAAATAAAGCATACAACCATACAACCTTTTTCCCACTGATCTCCCAGGGGTTCAAGGATCACCATAGCCAAGAAGCAGGATTAAGAAGATGCCAAGTCTGAGGTTTCTGCAGGGGAGAGATGAGTCCTGCAGATCAAACAGGCTTGGGATTCTGGGAATCTGTGGCACTCTGTGGTTCAATATGCCACTGTACTTGTCTGCTTGTGGCACACTGTATGGTTGAGAAATAGGATATGGAATGCTAGATTAGATTGTCTTAACCACCTTCCCCAGACCTGCAAAGTTGAATTTGGAGGCGACTCTGCCAAACCTTTACTGACTTGCAAAAATGTCTATACAGCATGAACACATGGTGTCAGTTTGAGGATTCCAGAATTCATTATTACTCATATTGTTATCGATTCTGCTTTTACTGCAACTGATATCATGTATTGGTAAGCAATACATATATTTTCTGTGGGTACACTCATTTGCACACCTTCTCTGCTTGCAAATAAATAACATTCAGACCAGCACCAAGATTTTAAGAGCTCTATGAAAAAAAATATCTATCTGTATCCCACCTTTCCATCAAAGAGTCTTGTTAAAGGCTGAACTTTCAGAAGATTGCATTCTTTTCTAAATGTCTGTGATCTGGTCTGTCTAGAAGTCATTTTCAGCTGTCCTTTCAACCATCTTTAGACTTTGTAAACTGGTGTTCACTTTTCAGTTGTACAGTACCACTGGCAGCTGAACTAATCAGTCAATTGCACTCCGACACAACTGATCATGTCAAGCCGTACACTTTTCAGAGAAGGCCAGTGTTTTCTAGAGTTTAACAATCACACAACAGCAATGTGGTCATTATAGTAACATTGTGAGCATACTCGTTTTTGTTTCTCCCCCGCACCCCGGTACGGTAAACTCTTCTTTACACAGTCCTTCCTGTCATACAGGAGCCTTCATCAGGATGGGTATGACAGAGCTGGAGATGTTGTAGATGAAACATAAGATGAAGTTTTAGACTGTCACTCAGCACACACCCTATGCCTTATATCAAAACACGTAGTTCAGTACAGAGGCAAAAATATATGTGACAAATGTGAGGTTGGGATACAATCTAGTCTACATATTAGGTAAGCCAACTGCAGCCAAATGAAAAGTATTACCTAGTTTGGAGAAATATGTTTTCAGTTTGCAGTCATGCTAGGAGCCTGGAGTCGCTATATGTTCTACAGCTCTTAGAAATCCTGGCCAATACAGCTGCCGCCACCGCACCTCCTCCTCTCCCACCAACCCCCACACCAGGACCCCCTTTGCTGCCTCCCCCACTGCCGCCCCACAACGTCTCTTGGTTGTTCTCTTGAGGAGAAGGAGGAGGCGTCGCCACCACCCATGTGACGAGGGAGCAGGCTGGGTAGGTGGGACTCATCAGCCTGGGAAGGCAGCCCATCTAGGAGAAGGAAAACTCCAATTTCAAACCTCCATTGCCTTGTGGCTATATCCACTGATGGAAAAGGCTTCAGGAGTTAACCTCGAGGCAAAATCTGGAGCTGGAGTCCTGGAGGCAGTTTGTGTCATTCTGCCAACTCCTGCAACGTCGCTGGAACCAGTTGTATTGGCTCTTGCCTTTCCATTGGACTATTTCAGTGATGTGGAGGGGGGGATTTGCTGCTTGGGTAACAGCCTATCCTCCATATTATTTTACCCAGGCTTTGTGCTCTGGAGAGGACACTCCAGCTTTGCATACAGCATCAAAGTCCTCCATACAGAGCACATTACCATAGTCTCTTGAGACTGAAGGATGCCTATAATGACAGCTAGCGATGAAGGATTCTCTGAATTTTAGTCCAAGAACATTTGGGGACCCAAAGCGGGGAACCAATAGGCTAGAGTGATGTCACATACATATCCTTGCTTGCTTGTAGGTACTGCCATGGTTGGCTATGCCAGGTATCTTCCATAAAGCAAAGTATGTTGTGTATATACTGCCCTACAACACTCAAAACACTCTCTGGATGGTTTACAATTTAATTATGCAGGCTACATATTGCTCCCCACCCCCTGCCATGATCTTGGTACTTAGTTTACTGGAAGGAAAAGTGAACTACCTTGAGCTACCTGACCCTGACAGGATCAAACTTAGATTGTGAGCAGAGTCTTGACTGCACTCCTGCTGTTTAATCACTGTGTGACGAAGTTCCCATAACCCACTATAGAGAAGAAAAAAACACTTTGGTCCGCAACCGCTGGTGATACTTTTATTAGACCACTAAAAGAAGCTAGCTTTCAGCTCTTTATATATAGAGAGAGTCGTGGGAGAGAGAGCTAACAATAATCACTTTGACAGAGCGTTTTTAGTTCAGTTCTATAAAATGGAATGAAAAAAAAATTCATTATTAACTATGTATTAGTTAAATATGAAAGATTCCTTTTCCTTCTAACAAATGAGAATGATAGTTTTGGATAACTAACAGCATAAATTTTCAGTGTAAATTTTTTTTTAATAAAAGCAGTTCCTCAGAAAAAGACACATGCCAGGGCTTGCATGGTATGCAAATATATATAAACAATTAATCACTTTAATGCAGATTATTTCTG
This sequence comes from Pogona vitticeps, assembly GCF_051106095.1. Lineage (NCBI taxonomy): Eukaryota > Metazoa > Chordata > Lepidosauria > Squamata > Agamidae > Pogona > Pogona vitticeps. The sequence goes on along the minus strand of NC_135785.1, from coordinate 18,269,922 downwards.
ATTATATTAACGAAAGTTTCTATAGTTGGTTTCCACAAACAGCTTTGTTTTTATTTTATTTTATTTTTTTCTGCTATGGAACCCAAAGCAATTTGCAATATTAAAGCTTTATAACTATGTACTCACTCTTCTTGACCTTATCTTATATGTCAGTATCAAAATGCATTTTAGCTATTCCAAAATAAGGTTTATATCGCTTTTTTTTTGTATTGTCTGCCTGTAAGGTGGAGAGGCTATTAACCCCATAGTTGCTTCCTTCCATATTAAATGGGAAGATGCAGAATAATCAGGTACAAGATCTACATATGTGAACTTGTCTTCAAAGAGAAGGGTTTAGATTGGTTAACACTGGGGGAAAATGTTATTTTAATATGATGAACCTTGTTTCTACTTTGTGGGAAATGAGGTTATTTGCTTGGTTTATTCTGGTTCATTCAAAGTGAGCTATAAATCAAACAAACAAGCAACTTAGCTAGTAGGAATACGCACAAGTAACAATATCCCCCTGCTTCTGATTTCCTTCCCACAGCAGAAATGAGAAAAGGATACAGTTTTACTTCTAACTTCCTGTTCTTTTGGAAGTTCACATGAAACAGCACTATACTCACAGGGAAGCAAATCACTAGTGCATTAAATGTTTGAAAGGTGTATTCTTTCATTCATATGTGTACCATGTATTGTGCAGTCCTGTTGTGTTGCAAAACTATTCTATGTGTGGTATAATTTATTTTTTGGGAATGCCTTATTCAACCCCATGCAAACTTAAATCACTTTGGATCTGACTGATTCAAAGCTATTTCCAGATTCCCTGCTTTGCTGTAATAATTGACTAGGCTAGACCTTGCAAAGGTCACACAAAAAAAGAGGAACCCACTTCATATTATTTGAATTAATAACTCAGTTCTTAAATCAAAATTTAAGGACTAATCTCTCAAAGCACTCTTCTCTTCCATCCCTCAATTCTAAATCCTTGTGTAATTTCAAATTATATGATAGATGTCTAAAATTATTACTTCTTGCTTAATTGCTTTCAAGTTGCTGGAGGACACAGCATGAAGGTTCGTTAGAAGATCTACAGTCTGCCAAAAGAAGGAAGAATTAAGAAAATCTTTAGGAAACACATAGGAGATGAAAGGTTCCTGGGGAAAACAGGATGTGGATCATCTCAAGCAGCAAAATTAAGCTTGGAACGCCATGGTATCTGAATGAAGGGTAGTCAATGCTACATTTGAGTAAGATGTTAAGCTTCAAATACATTTCAAATTCAGAAACTAGATAAATAATAAAGAACTGAGTGGTTTTGAGCATGTGAAAAATGCCACTCCTTCTCCAAAATCAACTCCTTAAATACTTGAGGAAGAATTTTTAAAAAACGTGTGGTATGAAACATGTCCTGTTTTAAAAATTGGATATTGACAGCCATGACACTGAGAGGTTGACTACATGGACAGTTACCCCACTGTTTGGTCTCCTACAGGAATGGGCTAGCTTGCCCCTAAAGATAGTGATCGGACAATATCTTTGCTGGAACAAATCAACATGTCTCCATAGTAGTCATAGCCACACTTTTCTGGCCCCTGTCAGGGGCTTCTACCTTTCTGGTATGGGTAGGAACACTCTACTTTGTTCTGTTTCCAATTACTGTGTTCAGTGAAAAAGGAACAAAAACTTCTTTTTTTTAATTTGGCAGGACAGTGAAGTGGCTTAATAGAGCCACTTCAAGATATTGACTAATTAAACACTTCCTCTGCTCCTCAGCAGAAGGGCAGAGGAAGTGAAAAATAAAAATCCAGTGAGCAGCAAAAATGCATTGTATCACCAATATTTTTCTTTCCTTTGTCATAAAGTGGATTTGGCTGCAGGCAGTCAAGACACTGCCTGCAGCCAAATCCACTATCATGGCAGTTTCCTGAACAGCCCTTTAGGACAAGGAAAGAACCACATATGTGTATTAAACTGTGGCAGTCTCTCAACCGGACCTTTAAGAGAAGTATATTAGGTATGTGTATTAGATATGCACAAGATCTTAAAGATCATTTATAATTCACATACCTAATACACATATAATGGGATGTGGTGGCGCTGCGGGCTAAACCGCAGAAACCTTTGTGTGCTGCAGAGTCAGAAGATCAGCAGTTGTAAGATCAAATCCACGTGACGGAGTGAGCTCCCGTTGCTTTGTCCCAGCTCCTCGCTAACCTAGCAGTTCAAAAGCATGTAAATGAGAGTAGATAATAAATAAAGAATTTATTGGAAACAAAGGTGCTTCTGAAGGCCAGCAGTTCACTTTGTAGTATGCCATCTTTCCAGTTTAATTTCTTGTTAATTAAAAGAAAATCTTGGTATTTAGAATTTTATTTTTTTAAGAATCAATTTATTGTCATCGAACGTATATACACCATATACACATACAACAAAATTCACAAAGAGCACTCAGAGACCAGACCAAAAACACACACACACACCCTCATAGCAATCCCTAAATCCCAGACCCGCCTAAAACTCATAGTACCCACACAACATACAACACAACAGACCAAGTAAAAGTAATACAGTCCAACAATTCACTGCTGGTAATTCTTAAGTTCCTTGTTAAGTGCACTTATAGCTTTAAGATAAAAACTGTTCAAAAACATGTTGTCTGAGTTTTATTTGCTCTGTATCTTCTGCCGGAAGGCAACAGTTCAAAGAAGCTATAAGCAGGGTGGGAAGAATCTCTAAGAATATTTAATGACTTCCTCAAGCAGTGAGATGCAAAGATGTTGCCAAGGTTGGAAGCTGAAGTCCAATAATATTTTGGGCAATTTTAGTAATTCTCAGTAAAACTTTTTTGTCCATTTCAGAACAACTCCCATACCATGAGAGGATGCCATATGTTAGGACACTCTCTATGGTACTACGACAGTAGGACAGAAGTAAATGCTGAGATAGATTTATCTTCCTGAGCACTCTCAGGAAGTACAGCCTCTTCTGTGCCTTCTTCACCAGCATATTAGCACTTACAGTGGTGCCCCGCAAGATGATGTTAATTCGTTCCATTGAAATCGTTGCTTTCCGAAAACATCATCTTGCGAAAAGCGTTTCCCCATTGGAATGCATTGAAATCCGTTTAATGCATTCTAATGGGGAAAAATCGTCATCGTCCAGCGAAAATCACCCATAGGGAAGCCATTCTGCGAAGCGCCGATCCGCTGTAAAATCGCTGTCTTGCGAAAAATGGAAGCGCCGATCAGCTGTAAAAAATCGTCGTCTTGCGAAAAAACGGTCTGTGAAGCACGGACCAAATCATCATCCAGCGAAATCCCCCATAGGAAAAACTGTTTTGCGAATCGCTATAGCAATCACAAAAAGTCATCATCCTGCGGATTACCTGTTTTGCGGGGTAATCGTCTAGCGGGACCCCACTGTATAGACCATGAGAGGTCCTCTGAAATATAGATACCCAAAAATGTAAAACTACTAACACTCTCCACCTCTTCACCATTTATGTACAGTGGCAAATATATATCTCTCCTCCTCCTAAAGACAGTTATAAGTTATTTCATTTTTTTTGGTTTAAGTATGAGATTATTTTCTTTACACCATAGTGTCAGCCCTTGTACTTCTTTTATATAAGCAGGCTCACTGTTCTTATTTATAATCCCCACCACTGTCGTATCATCTGCAAATTTAATAATTGTGTTGGTGTTATACAATGTGGTGCAGTCATGTGTGTACAGAGAACAGAGAAAGGGGCTTAACACACTACCCTGGGATGCACCTGTATTTAGTATCAAAGTGGAAGAATGATAATATCTCATCCTTGCTAACTGTGGCATGCCTGTCAGAAAGTCCTTTACCCACAGACAGAACTTGAAGATTGCCCCTATTGGTGGGATTTTTATGTCAACAAGTCCAGAGAAAGCTTTCTGTGAGCCTGAAAATAAGGAGCTGGAGAAGGAGGAAGAGGAGAAGGAATGTTTTTTTGGCAGGAGAACAAACACATTCTGACCCAAAATGTGCTTGGAAGAGAACCTCACTAATATCAATTTACCTTTTTCCAGTCAAATATAATCTTTTTCAAAAGACCATTTAGTCTTATTTTTGGACAATTAAGTATGTATCAGTTTCACTTGCAAATTTACCTTAAACTGGTCCTCAGAAAATTTATTGATAACCATAACAAATTCTGAACAAATTCATAACAAATTCTGATCCACAATATACCAATGCGAAAAATATAGCCAATCATGGGAAAAATGAAATTAGGGTCAAATAAAGGGCAATGGGGTACAGGTTTTCCATGTCTCTCCAGTAGATAGGCGCACTTCTGTGTAGTGTTTAATCCTCAGCGTAGGTAGGGTTTTCTCCTTCAATAAAAGACATTCTGCTCTCAACAGACAGGCAGAAATTCAACAGGTACAGTAGTTCCTACCATATTTCTCTGCAGTAGTATATACCAAGCCTATTAAGAGTTTGCCCCAGTTGTTAAAGGTACAGTGCCAATACCAAGAAAAGGCTTGCAAACCGTTCTTTTCTAGCAGCTTTTCTTTTCTAGCAGATTCGCAAATAGCAAATAGCGTGGAACTTGTGAAGTGATCAGAGGAGAGTAAAAAGCTAGCCTGATTTGCTTGAATTTCTTAAAAAGTTAATCACTTGTTGTTGTTCTAATAGTTTTCCTGTCTCCTGATTTTCTCACTCTTTCTCTCTCAGAGTTCTTTGTGATCACTTACAGCCAAGCTTTTGTTTATCCACACAGCCTAGGGCTGTTTATTTACACTAAGAGCACTGACTGGGGATCCCTGTGGACTGTTTGCGCAATAGCCTGTGGAGTCTCTAAGTTTTTATTGTTGACAACTGGTAGGTGGGATCCAAGTTTCTGTGGTTAAATGTTTTACTGATAATTACCTGTTAACTACTGCTGTTGCCCTTATTTGCTGGGCTGCAGCTGAATCTATGCTTTTGTTTGTTCTTAAGTTGCACAAGAGAGAGAAATAGACTTAGAAAAAGTCCCTTGTGTCAATTTCGTGGATGAGTTTATTGAGTTTAATGGTGAAACAGAAAAAGGGGGGGCAAGATGTCTTTTAAATGTGGGAGTGCTGCAATCACTATAAAGTGAAAGAGCTGATGTTAAGCGAAAAAGGGGTGAAGCCTGAATGGCTTTTCCCTGCAAACTCTAACCTAATCTTCTCTGGAGGAAGGACAACTAGAAGAAAACTGGCTCGGAGAAAGGGCTGCTGGATATTGGAATCTAACACAGACAACTCTGGCTACTGAGACAATGTTAGTTTACTAACTAGGATCTTAACTTGGGAACAAGCCATGGCTCTGTATGTTTGAACTGACTCAGTATGTCTGAACCTCTTGGTCTTATCTGCACTGCCACTTTGGGGGTACAATATGAGAAAGGACCATTTTAGCTGGGAAGCCAACACTCCCACAATGCAACCACAGTATTGCAGTCACTTTCACCACTCTAGCGTGGTTCAGATGTGCATGAATGCATGTACACTGTACCTGGAACAGCGCGGACCCAATGATTTCCTTGACAACATCAAAAATATTGCTTTGTGTTTTCCAGTGTGGTGTAGTGGACAGAGTGACGGAGTAGGACTCCGGAGAACAAGGTCTGAATCCCTGCTTTGCCATGGAAACTGACTAGGGGGGTGGAACTGGTAAAACCATTCCTTAAATATCTCACTTACTTTGAAAACCCTGTTAGGGTTGGTATAAGTCAGTTATGACTTGACAGCACATAACAACACCATGTATATTTTACAATGGAATAGGACAATAATATTTTCATGTTTTGCCAGAAATGTTCACATTTCTGCATTTGATAATGAACTATAATGACCTCACATTTATGGTTTTAAAGCTAGAATCTTAATCTGTCCCCAGAATAGAATTGCATTTTGCTCAGCTATACCTACAGAACTATGATCATAGAGACTGTGGGCGCAATTCAACTGCCTTACACTATTATGTCACGGCAATTACGTAAGCAATTATACCTGTCTAGCAGACCATCTGCCCAGTGCACTCGCCCATATACATCAGTTGAGCAAACCATAACATGCCCATCATGATGAGCAAAAGAGGAAAGCGCTTGTATGATTGCTCTTAAGCATGTGATGTGAAGAATTCTGTCTTGTGCATCTTTTTCCTATCATGAACAACAGAACTGCAGCCCAATTTCCATGTTATCTGCTCATGTATCACTGACACTTTGCTACTTTTAATCAATTGCTGGCCTTTATACAACTGGCAATAGGTTATTGTTATATATACCCACCTAACTTAACCACATATCTATAAGGCACCCGTCTCTTGGTGAGACCAATATAAATAGCAACAAGAAGGAGTATTCGGATTTATGATGCAGCTTGCATAAACATCAATGTTTGAAATGGGCACATCTTATATTAATTGTAACATGCAATACATGACATTACTGTTTGTACAATAAATTTATAATTCCCTTTGACACTTTTATTCAGTTTTAGCTTTGAAGGAGTACTTTTTTTTCTTTTTTGGCTCTGACTCACACAGCCCTATTGCACTGCTGATTAGCTTAATTTATAAACTTTTACTTGGTCCTGAAGTATCCGTTCAATATACTGTATATTAAACCATAAAACTGTGAGTCAAATTAATGCTAAAGGAGTCTCATGAAAAGACAGCAATGACTTATAACCAAAATGGAATGCTATTATATTGCTCAGTGCTCACTGAGATATGCAACATACAAGGCATTATCCCTCTATATACTACATTTCTTTTCTCACTGCCTCCTGGCTGGCTAAAATTAGTATGGAAGCGTATTTTTCTACTTTCACAACTATTGCCCCCCCATCCTTTATTGATCTGTTTTACAAATCACTAGCATGAGTAGATCTGTCTTGTGTTAATTTCCAGATGAAAAGAATCCTATAGCCATGGAGCCACTGTTTTCTTGTGAGGTAAATTCAGAATATTGTTCAGAATATTTAAGCCTTTTGGATGCATATCTTCAGGACAGACAAAGGATGCAATAGGGTCTTCATTTCCAAAACCAAATGTTGTCACTTTAGATTATTTGAAATGTTGCAAGTAATATATAAGAACCTGAGAAGTAAAAGAATGTTGACAGAACTAACTATTCTGTTTCTAATATGTTACTGTTTAATATGGTGTATTTCTTCACCTTCAAGATACTAACTGTTAATACAATTTATTAACAGCAGCTAGACTGATTATTGCTAGGCAATAGAAATTAAAAGTTGAATTGCAAATCGAAGAATGGTACAAAGAAATATGGAATATAGCAATAAATGATAAATTAACTTGTAATTTAAAGATTAAGAAAGGAGAGTTGAAAAAAAATAATTTTTATGAAATATGGGGTAGATTTTTGGAATATGTGTTAATAAGGGGAAAAGGGAAAGCTCCAAATCAAGAATCAATGTAATTTTGGAGAACAGGACAAAAGAAGAAGAAGAAGAAGAAGAAGAAGAAGAAGAAGAAGAAGAAGAAGAAGAAGAAGAAGAAGACGAAGACGAAGATGAAGACGAAGACGAAGACGACGACGACCAATAAGGAAGAGGAAGAATATGGCAAGAGGTCCCGTACTAAGTGGTGGGGAACAGAGTTAAATTGTATTTGAGTTTATATGTTATATGTTTATGTTATAGTTATAGAAAATTTAAAAAAATTAAAAGATACTAACTGGCTTTTTGAAATTATCATTGCTGCAACTAAGCACAGGTTTTGTTGTGCTCATATGCAATTGATGCAGGTATGCCAACATAATTTTCTCAGAAGGTGCAAAATATTAATTTTTTAATGATTTATATGCCACTTTGCACATCCATTGCCTTATTGAAAAAGGCTGTCCTCTGGCATAACACTGGCATCTTCTCATTTATTAAAGTGCAATGGCATTAGAATGCTTTCCAAGATTTATGGGAATATTTGCTGAAAGGATTATGGTATATTGGCAAGAATTCTGGAGGTTTTAGCGAGAAGACAGAAAAGCAGTCATGAACCCTGACCAAATGGTGGTAAAAATAAACATGAATGTACAGAGTAGGGAAAACGAAGGACCAGCAGGCACTGTGATATCATCTTTGTGACTTTCAAGGATCCGGCAACAAATGATGGTACAGCTGGCTTGTGTTCAGATTAGGGGCAATCCTCCCTGCCTGGGCTATCCCATATGGTGATGTGGCCGAATGTTCCTAGCCCTTTCATAACTCTGTGCATTTTCTGTAATATACCGTATTTTTCCATGTATAAGACGCCCCCACTTTTCTAACCCCAAATTAAGAAATCTAAGTGGGGCTTAAGTGTAGGGGGAAGGAATCAAAGTCCTGCAGGATCGCTTTGATCCCTGCTTTCTCCCTTCTGCCTTCTCCACGGGGCTTAGCAAAAGGACGGGGAAAGGGATCAGAGCAATCTTGCCACTGCACGATCGTTTTGATCCCTTTTCCCTATACAGCCATGGGATTGCATTGATCCTTCTCCCCTCCTTTTGCTAAGCTCCATGGGACTTAGTAAGCAGAGGGGAAAGGAGAGATCAAAACCATCTGCAGCGTTTTGATCCCTCCTTTCCTTTTGCTAAGGCTTAGCAAGTGGAGAGGAAAGCAGGGATCAAAGCCCTGCAGGATCATTTTGATCCCTGCTTTCCCTTCCACTTGTTTTTGTTCTCTCCTCATCTTACCTCCATGTACAAGACGACCCTCAATTTTTAGTCTAAAGATTTTAGACAAAAGTATAATCTTATACATGGAAAAATACGGTATCAATGGTATGTACAGTATGAGCCTATATTTTCATTGACTAATATGCTTATTTTCCTCCTGATTTTGAAAGGCAAGGATTACACCTCATTGTACTGGTTGTGCACACACAGCATTGTAAATAAGTATATGCTATTTATGTGTCTTTAGATAAATGAGCGAGAACAAGGAGCAATCATGGAAACGCTGATGTATTATCAGAGCAACGTAAAGTTGTCATTATTTATCTCACTTATGACAATACAGAAAGATTCTTAATTGGGGTGGCTCAAAGGCAAGCCAGTCACACTATTTAGTCAACTGGGAGATCACTTTTACATGAAAAAAATCGTACAATTTCATGTTCCTGTCTGCAATGATGTATTTGATTAGAAATACTTTCCATAGCCTGTGTCTGGAGGGGTAAAGAGACTTGTTTGTATTTATCTTTCTTTCTGGAGTTCAGGCAGTTCAGGCTCATGAAAGTATGAGACTGAGAGCAGTTAATCTAGTCAGAGTATTAACAGGGGGGTTTCTGAGCTCCTTCACAACTCACATCATTTCAAATACATCTTGGGACCCACAATATGCCTACAATTCAGAAGACAGGAAGTTTGTGAACATAATAGGAAGAACATTGTGGTTCTAGTTTTTACTCTGTTCAAAACAGTATCATCCACAACAGTATGGAGTGTGTTCTTGACACTGCATAACAACTATAGAGTATTAGTATGTAAGAGATGCCCAGTCTGCACATTTCAGTTTGCAGAGTCCTTGACAAGAGTAACTCCTAATCCCGGATTTCTGAAAAATCTTGTGTAGATTGGATTGCCCATTCCAGTGACCTACTGGAAGCTCTTGAATTAGGACTAACTGCAGAGCAAACCAGACAACTGTTTACTTTCTATCACAGAGTTTGGCAACTGTACCCTTCCAGATGTTTCTGGATTTCATCTCCCATAATCCCTTACCACTGGCTATTCTGGAGAGGACAGGTAGGCATGCCTACCCCCAATCTAGCTGCTTGCAACAGAGTTTAATAACATATACAAATACTGACAGCATCAAATCTGGGAGTGGCTAGCCACTGCAAAACCATGCAATGGGGGACCCATGATTTCTGTGGTGTAGTCTGTGGGTACAGACGGGCCATATGACTGGATAGTGGTTTGGGGATGATCCATGTAAAAATCATGTGCTTCCAGGAACTGCTCAGTGGTTTAGGCTGAGTTCAATTCCCCATTGTACCTCCTCATCAGGGACGGGACCTGATGATCCATAGGGTCCCTTAGAGCTCTGCAGATTGGTATTGGTATTAGTATCAGCACTGGTATTGTCCATACCTTGGATCTGTGTTTTGTCACTGAAGGACTCACAATTTCTGTGTTTTAGTTTATGGGCAGAGATTGCACCTATGATTGAACAGTGGTTTGGGCATGATCCTCCATAAAAATCATAAGGATCCATGAGGACCCATATGTTGGATCCATGTTTTCACACCATTACAAAGACATGCACGTGGGAACCCATACTGTATTTCTATGGTCTAACCTATAGGCACAACTGGGGCCTATGAGTGGACAGTGGCTTGGGGATGATTCTGCAGAAGATTCATGTGGATTCCTGAGCAGCTCTGACTTATACAGTGGTGTCTCGCTCAACAATTACCTTGTTAAACGATGAATCCGCTTGATGATTAGGTTTTTGCGATCACTTTTGTGATCACAAAATGATGTTCTAATGGGAAAAAACGCTTTACGATGATTGGTTCCCTGCTTCGGGAACCGATTGTTCGCTTTACGATGATCAAAACAGCTGATTGTCAGTTTCCAAAATGGCCACCCACTGTGCAAAATGGCTCCCCGCTGTTTTTAGGATGGATTTTTCGCTATACAGGGATCAGAAAATGGCTGCCCTATGGAGGATCTTAGCTGGACGAGCAGGTATTTCACCCATTGGAACACACTGAATGGTTTTCAATGCATTTCAATGGGCTTTTTTATTTCGCTTGATGACGATTTTGCTCTACAGCGATTTCGCTGGAACAGATTAACGTTGTCAAGCGAGGCACCACTATATTGGTGTTTTGCGCCACTGCAAAGTCATGTGCTGGGGGAGCCATGGTATCTGTCTTGTAGTCTATTGGCACAGATGAGTCCTGTGATTGGACAGTGGTTTGGAGATGATCCTGTAGAAAAATCATGTGGATCCATGAGAATCTGTGTTCATGTTCATGTTTTTATGTGATTGCAAAGCTACGTGCTGAAGTAATTTCTCTGCTTAAATGGGTGAGCTCATGTATATTATTATCTATTTTTAAAAAATAGCTTTAAAATATTTCCACACGCGGGAACTAAGAATGTGTGGCCAGGAAGGAGTTAAATTCTTTCTTTCACACTGAAAGCCATGGCAGGGTTAAAAGTGACAGATACCTGCCCTGTGGGTCTGACTGGAGACACATTCTGATCAGCCAAAATGCTATGCTATGCAAATAGTTCCTTTGGAATTATCAGAAGTTTAAAAAAAGGAGTGATTTCAGGGGTTTAAAAGTGTAATTAAAGGGCCTGATTTAGAGCAATGAAATAGCCAAATTCCTGTGCCCAAAAGAGAGAGAGGTTAAAACAGGATTTTCCCCCATATATGCAAATTTTGCTTTATCTACGTTTTTCATCTCTTTTCAATTATCTGTAGATTTATGATCACGTGTGTCTTTATGTGGGTAAAAAAGCGTGCTGCTTAGATACCACCCCATAGCGCTTCAAGCACTCTCTGGGCGGTTTACAAGTTAATTATGCAGGCTACACATTGCCCCCCCCCCCCAGCAAGCTGGGTACTCATTTTAACGACCTCGGAAGGATAGAAGGCTGAGTCAACCTTAAGCCGGCTACCTGGGATTGAACCCCAGGTCGTGAGCACAGTTTTGGCTGCAATACAGCAGTTTAACCACTGCACCACGAGGCTCATCAGTGTTAAGGTAAAGGTAAAGGTTTCCCTTGACATTTTTAGTCCAGTTGTGTCCGACTCTAGGGGGCGGTGCTCATCCCCATTTTTAAGCTGTAGAGCCAGTGCTTATCCAAAGATAGTTTCTGTTGACACATGGCCAACATGACTAGGGAACGCCGTTTACCTTCCTACCGAAGTGGTACCTATTTATCTACTCACATTTGCATGCTTTTGAACTGCTAGGTTGGTGAGGAGCTGGGACAAAGCGACAGGAGCTCACTCCGCTGCATGGATTCAATCTTACGACTGCTGGTCTTCTGACCCTGCAGCACAGAGGCTTCTACGGTTTAGCCGACAATGTCACCACGTCCCTCTCAGTGCCACCACGTGCCACAAAAAGCTGTGTTACCTTATGAAAAATCCCATCTTGAAAACCTTTTGCCCAAACTTCCCCAAATTTGGCACACTGCAAGAACAAACTTTCTGCTACATCCATAACAAATTTGTGCTGATCTAAGGTCCAGTTTCATAGTTATATTTTTTTGTAGCTCATGGCCACTGGTCCCATCACCTACTGGAAAATACAAGGGGAAGATATGGAGGCAGTGACAGATTTTACTTTCTTGGGCTCCATTTGTTACATACAGCACTGATGTTACCTGTCTGTCATGGGTTTGGAGGGAAAGTTCCAACCTATGGGGAGTGGAAGGCGGGACATCAGGAGGAGGGGCTGTACTGTATAAATATGTGATGCCTGTGTGGTGAGAGAGAGACACACTGGGAGATGCTGAGAGACACTGGGAGACACTGGGAGGTGACGAAGCAGCAGCTGGGAAGAAGAAGCTGTTGTGGGAGTCTGTGTGTCAGACAGGGTACTTCTGTGTGTCAGAGTACCAACCTGATAAGTTCAGGTGTCTGTTGGTTAGCCAGAACTGATGGGTTCAGGGTCTGTGCTTTAAGTTAAGGGTTCTGTGTGAACCAAACTGTATGCATGTATGAGTGAGAATAAGCCACGTTACTTTATCCTATTCACCTGATTGTTTATTTTTCCCTGTGTGTATTTAAAATAAACCTTATTCTTTTTATTGTTTAAAAATCCATCCCTGGTCTGTGTGACTTCTTAAAGGGAATGGTTGGTGGCAGCTTAGTGTAACTGTGTGACATATCCCAGTAGGTCTGGGTTTGTCACATTGATTGGTGTCCAGCGTGTGGGATACGACTGGTCCAGTTGTCCAGTGGTCCAGCAAAGCCTTGGCAAGTGTGCCCAGAGCAAGGGGGGTCTAGTCAGGGACAGTCTGAGGCGCGTAGGTAATCTTCTAGGTGTACCTCACGGGGAGGTGCGCTAGTAGAAGAACGTGCCAACTGGGGAGACTTAGATTAAGGTGCTCTGAGGCAGCCTAGTTTTGGCGGGAAAAAGCTGAGGCAAAACTGCGTAGTAACAGTGATCTAGCCTGCCAGCTGAGAGGCCCAGCAGAGGGGGGTAGGCTCTGACTCGATACTGTTGCAAGTCTAGTGCTGAAGAACAGCAGCAATCTCTAGGGAGAGCTGGTTCTGAGGCAAGAAGGAAAAAAGTGGTCGTTTTATTTTGAGGCTTGACTTTTTAAAGCAGCCTGTTCTGAGGGGGGGTTATGCCCTTGACTCGAAGCCAAGTAGCAGAAATGAGTGAAGTGAAAGACCCCCAGATTGACCAAGGTTCTGAGGATGAATTTGGCTCAGTGCAAGGTGACAGCACAGGAGAGCAGGACCCAGAACTCAGAAAAATACTCCTAGCCCAACAGCATGAACTGAGGATGAGGCAATTTGAAGTGGAGGAAAGGTTAGAGAGAGAAAAAATGGAGGAAAGGGAAAGAGAGAAACAGCGGCAATTTGAATTAGAGAGAGAGAGAGAGAGAATGGAGAAGGAAGAAAGATTAGAGAGACAGAGAATTGAATTGGAATTGCAGAGAGAGAAAATGGCGTTTGAATTAAAAAAATTGGAACTGATGAATCAGAACAATAATAATAATAGGGATTCTGAGGGAGGCCAACTGTCTAAAGCTGACCTGAAGAAATTCCCTGTGTACCACAAGGGAGATTGTCCTGAGGTGTTCTTTTCCTTAGTGGAAAGAGCGTTTGTGGACTTCTCAGTGAGGGAAACTGAGAAGATGACCATCATGCGGTCTTTAATCAGTGGTAGCCTGGCTGAGGTTTATGCCGAGATGCCTGAGGAACTGATGAAAGATTTTGCAGAGTTTAAAAAACTGGTGTTTGCCAGACATGGGATAAATGCAGAGCAGCTGAGACAAAGATTCAGGTCCCTCACCAAGAAACCAGAACAGACTTTTACCCAAGTGGGGGCCCAATTGGTGAGGCTGCTTGAGAAATGGCTATCGCAGGAAGGGACAGAGACCTATGAGCAGCTTAAAGACTTGATAGCACTGGAACAGTTCTATTCAGTCCTGCAGGGGGAATTGAAATTCCAGGTGAGGGAAAGGAAACCGAAATCTGTGGCAGCAGCCGCAGAGATCGCAGATTTTATTTCTCAAATAAGAAAGCCCTTGGGTGAGGGGAAATCTGTAGGTAAACCCAAAGAAACCTACAGCAAGTACTCTCAGGGACCAGGGAAAAGCCAGCAAGGGGGAGGGGCCCATGGTGAAGGGAAGCCCTCAGACATGAAACAAAGACCTCAGATTTTGGAGGGAAAACCAAAACAAGATGAGAGAGAATCAAAATACACCAGAAAATGTTATTTCTGTCAGGGAAAGGGTCATCTAATCTCAGAATGTGAGAAATTAAAGCAGCTAAAAGGAATGGTGCCTCAGAATGCTAGTGGGACCAAGTCAAAAGCTGTGTTCTGTGTCCAGAAAGAGCAAGGCTCAGTGTCACTGAGGGAGCCGGTTGCCATGGCTACTCAGTCTGGAACAGCTACCTCTGCTGATCAGGCTGAGGAAAATGGTCCTCTTGTGGAGGTAAAACGCTGCTTGCTGGTGAAAACAGATTCTCAATTGTTTGAGACAGCAGGGGTGGACGTAGGAATACTTGACCGTCAGTATAGGGGGCTGCGGGACACTTGTTCCCAGGTAACCCTGTGCCATCCAGATATCATCCCTAGGGAGTTTATAATCCCAAATGAGAGCATGAAGGTGGCAGGGATTGAGGGGCAGGTAATCTCTCTGCCAGTAGCAGAGGTACCTGTCAACTTTCAAGGCTGGAGGGGAGTTTGGCGGCTAGCGATTTCATCGACTCTGCCAGCAGCCGTGCTCGTGGGAAATGACCTGGCTGAACATGTGAAACGGGTGCTAGTGATTACACGCTCACAAGCCACCACAGGGACAGTTCAGGGGGGTAATGATGAGCCAGAGACGGAAGCAGAGGGGAGTTCAGAAGCTGTGGTGGAAACCTTAACCACAGACAGCAGATTTGGACAGGAGCAAAAGGCAGACGCCACTCTCCAGAAGTGTTTTGAACAGGTGACTGACGCCCAGCTAACACCTGAAACCCCAGTGAGATTTCTGGAGAAAAAGGGGATTTTATATAGAGAAACCCTGAGGGATATCTCAAAAGGGGGAGATGGGATCAGAAGTCAGCTGGTGGTGCCTGAAAAGTATCGCCCCATGATCTTACAAAGGGGGCACTCTGACATGTTTGCTGCGCACTTAGGAGTGAACAAGACACAGCAGAGAATCACACAGAATTTCTACTGGCCTGACATAGGGAAGCAGATCAGGGAGTTCTGTAAACAATGTGATGTGTGTCAAAGGCAGGGGAATAACCGCGACAGGACCAAAGCAAAGTTGTGCCCTTTACCTGTGATTGACACTCCGTTCAAATGCATAGGGGTGGATATTGTGGGACCTTTGCCCAAGGCCACAAAGAGGGGGAACAGGTTCATTCTAACAATTGTGGACCATGCCACAAGGTATCCTGAAGCCATACCCTTGACTAACATTGAAACTAACACAGTGGCCGATGCTTTGGTAGGGTATATGTCCAGGATGGGATTTGCCTCAGAGATAATCACAGATTTGGGCGCATCGTTCACATCAAAGCTCATGAAACGCTTATGGCAAATCTGTGGAATTAAGCACAAGGAAACTACTGCTTATCATCCTGAAAGTAATGGGTTAACTGAGAAGTTCAATGGGACTCTAATGCACATGATTAGGGCTTACTTGGCAGAGAATCCAAACAATTGGGACCAGAAGCTGCAATCCCTTTTGTTTGCTTATCGATCAGTGCCACAAGCCAGTACAGGGTTCAGTCCATTTGAACTTTTATTTGGGAGAAGGGTGAAAGGGCCCCTTGATTTGATCAAACAAAATTGGGAGCAGATCACCCAGGATGACCCACAAGACGTTGTGACTTACATAGACACCTTGATGAATGACCTAAGGAGAAATCTAGAGCTGGCAGCAGAAAACCTGCAAGCTCAGAAGGTCAGACAGAAAACATGGTATGACCACAAAGCTAGAGAGAGGCACTTTGACCCAGGGGAGGAAGTGCTTTGGCTTAGGCCCTGCAGAGAGAATAAACTGCAGCTCAAATGGGCAGGACCATATAGGGTCATTTCCAAGATGTCAGACCTGAACTACCTAATAGAGCAGGAGGAGAACCAAGCAAGGAGGGTGGTTCATGTGAATGCCCTAAAACCCTACTACCGAGGGGAACAGAGGGTTTTATTCGCGATAAAAGCAGCTGAGAGTGAGGAAGCTGAATTACCCTTCTGGGAGGGTAGAGGGGAAGTAAAATACAACCCAGAGGAGGTAAAGATCAGTCCTGCACTCACCCAAGACCAGCAGCAAGAACTAAAGATGCTGCTTAGTAAATATCAACAGGTGTTTTCCAACAAGCCGGGGATAGTGAAGGGAGTGATGCATCGGATCCACACAGGAGATGCACCCCCGCAGGCAGTATCCCCATACCGAGTAACGGGACCCTATAGGGACAAGGTGCGGAAGGAGCTGGACGAGATGCTGAGGGAGAACATAATCGTCCCCTCTTCTAGTCCTTGGTCCTCTCCGATAGTCCTTGTGGACAAGCCTGATGGGAGCATTAGGTTTTGTGTTGATTACAGGAAATTAAACCGTGTAACCACTCCTGATGCCTACCCAATGCCCAGGCTAGACAACCTGATAGAAACCATAGGGGGTTGTCGGTTCATCTCATCATTGGACCTGGTAAAGGGATATTGGCAATTAAGAATTGATCCCAGGGATCAAGAAAAGACTGCCTTTTGCAGCCCTTTTGGTCTCTATGAGTTTCGAGTCCTGAGCTTTGGTCTCAGGAATGCACCAGCCACATTCCAAAGGCTGATGGACCAGACCTTGGCAGGGCTCAGTGACTTTACAGTGGCCTACATTGACGACATAGGGATCTTCAGTAATACCTGGGAAGATCACCTGATACACCTGGAGTTAGTGCTGCAGAGGTTAAGTGCAGCAGGGCTAACGGTAAAGGCCAGCAAGTGTCAGCTGGGTAGCCCAGAAATAAAATACTTGGGTCACATGGTAGGGGGAGGAATGATAAAACCCCTGGAGGCCAAAATAGAAGCTGTTCGTGATTGGCCTAGACCCAACACCAAGAAAAAAGTCAAATCATTTCTTGGGTTGGTGGGCTACTACAGAAAGTTCATCCCGAGGTTTAGCGAGATTGCGGCTCCGCTGACCGATCTGACGAGGAAGAAGGCTGATGACCGCATCCCGTGGACCAGCGACTGTGAGGCGGCGTTCCAGAGGTTGAAGGAGGCGTTAATCAACTATCCTGTCCTGCGTGCTCCAGACTTCGACCGGGAGTTCATCATCTACACCGATGCGTCTAACAGCGGGGTAGGAGCAGTTCTGTGCCAGGAGGATGAGAATGGTGACCAGCATCCAGTGTCCTACCTGAGTAGGAAACTTCAAAAAGGTGAGAGACATTTGGCAACCGTGGAGAAGGAGTGTTTGGCCATAGTCTACGCGATCCAGAAGGCCAAGCCTTACATCTGGGGAAGACATTTTATTCTGTGTACTGACCATTCACCATTGCAATGGTTAAAGACAATGAAAACCCACAATAGCAAACTTATGAGGTGGGCTTTAAACCTACAGGACTATGACTTTGAAGTGAAGGTGGTCAGAGGGTCAGTGAACTGTGTTGCTGACGCCTTATCAAGAAGACCTGAAGATTGAAGACGGCGAAAGAACATGGACTATGTGTATATAATGAGAACAAAAAGTTAAAATGTACCTGGTTTTGAATTTGGTTTGTATGAATAAAGGTAAATTGATGTAATGTATATGGTAAATGTTTAACTTAGAATGTAAGTATAAGTAAGTATAATATGGTATGTATAACTGTTGTTGAGTGTTTTATCCAGGTTGTTTTTTTGGTGAAAAGCACGTTAGCTTTCCCCCTACAAAACAACTTATAAAGAGGGGAGGTGTTACATACAGCACTGATGTTACCTGTCTGTCATGGGTTTGGAGGGAAAGTTCCAACCTATGGGGAGTGGAAGGCGGGACATCAGGAGGAGGGGCTGTACTGTATAAATATGTGATGCCTGTGTGGTGAGAGAGAGACACACTGGGAGATGCTGAGAGACACTGGGAGACACTGGGAGGTGACGAAGCAGCAGCTGGGAAGAAGAAGCTGTTGTGGGAGTCTGTGTGTCAGACAGGGTACTTCTGTGTGTCAGAGTACCAACCTGATAAGTTCAGGTGTCTGTTGGTTAGCCAGAACTGATGGGTTCAGGGTCTGTGCTTTAAGTTAAGGGTTCTGTGTGAACCAAACTGTATGCATGTATGAGTGAGAATAAGCCACGTTACTTTATCCTATTCACCTGATTGTTTATTTTTCCCTGTGTGTATTTAAAATAAACCTTATTCTTTTTATTGTTTAAAAATCCATCCCTGGTCTGTGTGACTTCTTAAAGGGAATGGTTGGTGGCAGCTTAGTGTAACTGTGTGACATATCCCAGTAGGTCTGGGTTTGTCACACCATTATCACTGCAGATGGTGACAGAAGCCACAAAATTAAAAGACGCCTGCTTCTGGGGAGTAAAGCGATTACAAACCTGGGCGGCATCTTAAAAAGCAGAGATATCACCTTGCTGGCAACGGTAGATGCATAGATTAAATGATCATTGCAGATGGTGACAGAAGCCACGAAATTAAAAGATGCCTGCTTCTTGGGAGGAAATGATGACAAACCTAGACAGCATCTTAAAAAGCAGAGACATTACCTTGCCGACAAAGGTCCGCATAGTCAAAGCTATGGTTTTTCCAGTAGTGATGTATGGAAGTGAGAGCTGGACCATAAAGAAGGCTGACCGCCGAAGAAAAATTGATGCTTTTGAACTGTGCTGCTGGAGGAGACTCTTGAGAGTCCCCTGGACTTAGGAGAACAATCCTATCAATTCTGAAGGGAATCAACCCTGAGTGTTCACTAGATGGACAGATCCTGAAGCTGAGGCTCCAGTACTTTGGCCATCTCATGAGAAGATTCCCTGGAAAAGACCCTGATGTTAGGAAAGTGTGAAGGCAGGAGGAGAGTAGGGGACAACAAAGGACGAGATGGTTGGACAGTGTCATCAAAGCGACCAACATGAATTTGACGAAACTCAGGGAGGCAGTGGAAGATAGGAGGGCCTGGTGTGCTCTGGTCCATGGGGTCACGAAGAGTCAGACACGACTTAACGACTAAACAACAAGAACAAAATCTTTTGGTTTTGCTTGTGGAATCCTTTTGCTGTGCTTCGCCAAGATATACGGCACCACTACTATGGTGCCATAATTTTCTCAATGAAAAAGGTTCTTTCAGCACCCTGAAACACCCTGTCAAAAATCATGTGAGGTGTTTTGCTTCTACTTAAGAGCAGGAAGTCTGCTCTCTTTTCATCAGCAACAGTGTTAGCAAAGAACCTGAAGTTTGTTTGTTTGTTTGCTTGCATAAAAATGAGCTTCCTGTTTGTGTTTTGTGCAGAATACAATGTTTCCCCTGCCCCCCCCCAATACAGGGATTTTGCACAAAAAACACACCCACAGTCTTCGCATAAACAAATGCCAAAATACAAAAAAGCATCCAAAAAGAAATCCCCATAATCTCATCCAGCTGAGAGAAAGTTTGATTTTCCCCCCCATTTTCACGTGCAAAAGCAAAAGGAGGATTCATTATTCATGGAGGTCATTTACAAGTATGCATTACAGTAAGACACACACACACCCCATATCCACAAGGGATAGATTTGAGACCCCTTCCCTTGCAGATGCCTGAAACCCATTTGTTACTATCCACAGGGGGTGGAAGCGAGAGGAAGAGGTAAGTGTACACGTGCACTGTAGTGTGCATCTGCACACTGTGGGTTGAGTTGTAGCAGTAATTACTACTGACAGCTGAAACCACAGATACCTGCTCCACAGATATGAGGATCCTACTGTACTTATAAGAATGGCAGGGAACACTCAACATATGGAGTCTCCCCTGCTCTTAACAACAGCTTGCATATTTTCACCAAAAGATAGGGAAAAATGTCTTGTCCTGTGCATCTGGGTTATATATGGGCTTCCCCAATCCTGTTATAAACATCATGCACTATATGATGAATGTGGACACTGAATTTCAGAAAGATCCAGCAACATGTTCTGCTATGGTAAATGCACATGGTACTGATGTTGACAAAGCAATGTCAGACATGTTTACTCAGAAGTAAATCTCACTTTATTCAGAGAGGATCCTTTGCACTTAAGTGTGCATAGGACCTTAGCCCAAATGCAGCAGTCGCAAAATTATGAATGTACTCCGTAACAAGTGACATTATAGTTTGTGTCACAGTTGCTAAGAGTGAACCGTTAACCATTTATAATCAACAGGGCACACTAAGAGATGGGTCCAGGAAACAGAGATGTTTTTCATACATTCCTCACAGTCAATTGTAATTCTTATCACATGTTCAGTCTAGGAAACACAATACGTCTCATGAATTTAAAATCTATCTCTGAAATTATTCGGGTAAGCTGTACAGATTTATCTGGCAGCAAAGCTGACATGTAATGGCAATGAGGAATATGCTGAATATCCAGAACTGAATAGCTGGGAGGTTGTCCACTCCACAACACACAAAACATGATTGCATTCAATTTGCTGGGTCACAGGTTGGGTGGCTTATACTGAAGTAATGTGAGGTTGCCTACTTTGTGATATCAAGAAAGCTTGACCATAAAAATAAGACTTTCTAGGATAGGTAGAAGCACTCAGGATAATATTTGGTTTATATTTGAATAGCTGTGGGACACTGCATAACTTCTATACTTATACTGTAATTTTTTTTCATACATAGGACATTATGATTTAGTGACCAGTGTCGTCTTATGGTCTATTATCAATTTAACAAAATTAGGATTCGCAGTAGAAATAATGGTATAATTTTACAACAATTAATTGACATATATCAGTAATTTGTACTTCTAAGACACAATCACATAGTCTGACCTGTTTACTTACTAAGTTCGTTTTGGGAATTTGTATTTCCATCTTATTTATTTTTTGTTAAGAAAAAGTAACCGAATCATTAATATAAGGCACATAAAATATTATCTCTTTGACCAAGGAGGATTGCCAATTCCTATATCTTTCTTCAAAGAGGTGGATGGTTCATCACGGATCTCATTTGGTATGGCCTAGAAAGTCAATGGCAGGTGCTAATAGCAAATTAGGGAGGAAGTTGTTCTGCAGTTTTTGCACAAAAATCCACTGAAACTCTTTTGTTGTCCATTTGTTTGTTTGGTTTGTTTTTTTTAGTGTGCAAAAGACTAGTTTTTCTGTTTCACAAATGTTCTATATTGATTATCACAGGACACTGGCAGTCTTTCAGAGAAGTTCAGTCAACTTTACAAGAGAGAAGCCAATACCGCCTTATAAGAGTTATATACATTTATTTTTAGCCTCATTACTAACACGCCTCATGAAGCATGCTTGACAGCTAAATGTGATCTTTTTTTACCTGCAGTTGTTAACTATTTCATATTCTCTTACAATACATACATACACAGAGGTTGCTATTTCATTACAGAACAATATAGTGCCCTTCATGATAAAGTAAGGGTGCAATGACTAATGCATTGCCCACCATGTAGAAGTTCTAATATTTTTAATTTGCCAAATCAATTATAAAAAAAACACTCTGAGAGAATATGGATGTCTCACATATGGATCACATTAGAAATAATATGGCTCAGTTCCAAAGCTGGCATTATGCCCTGTTGGCATCTCACCGTTTAACCTGATACAGGAGTTTGGCTTATAACTTTTAGACAAATGAGTCCTGGAGGCTTAAATGCAGACATGGTTTCCAGTGATTTAACACCTTGCCATTTCTTAGAATATGAAGAGTAAATGTAGGGCACTGTGGTTCACACAATCTTTAGTTTCTGGATTTTAATTAAGAATCAATGTCTGGCAAGATACAGAACATTTGGTCTCAAATTGTTCTAAAGATGCACAAACAGCGGTAAAGAAATTGTGAGCTAGTTTCTAACACTTTCAAATGCAACTGTACCTTTCTTCCCCACAGAAAAATGCCACAGAATTCTGCTTCAAGTGAATAGTGGTTGTGAGCTTCCTCTTCTAGAGACGTACACTTAAGTGGATGAGGCGCTTTATGTACAATCAGAATATTCAGCAGTTCAGCATGACTGTGCAAGGCCAGTTGCACTGCTGAAGTCCATTAAATGACCAGAATCAGATGTACACTAGTAAGTCCAGGTATATCCCAAGAATTACAAAAAGTAATACATCGTTACATCAAAAGTATTTTAATAAATATTCTTTTATATGGTTCTTGTGCTATTCTAGCTTCTTTTAAGAGGATATTTTGGAGTGAAACCCATGATTTTGCAAAAGTTCGTTGCAAAAAGATGATAGATAAAAACATATTTAAATCATTAAATCTATGGCTGAGACAGGATTTGAACCCAAGCGACTCAGGTTCTTGTTCGTCTTTTCAAAACATCATACAAAACATTTTAAATATTTATTCATTAAATTTATATACCAACCTTGCATAAGACTTCTATCAGTCTCTTCTATCAGTCTCTTATGAAGGTTGATCATGTCCACACTTGCTTAGCAGAAGCTCCAGACCTTCCACTATACTCTCTGTTTCTGTTCCCTTCTAAATTGTCGGCAGTCTAATCACATATGTCAATTCCCCTTAATACAGATGACAACAATCAGGCTACACATGAAAATAATGCATGTAAGGGCTCTGGATCAATCCTTCTGTTACAAGCAGGATGCATTTTGCTGGCTTCCAAAAGGACTATTACATTTTTTTTTGCACTGAACTTATTAGAAAATGAATAGCAATTCACTAGAAATCTGGTTTTCTTCTATAGAAGAACAGGTGCTAAGACAGCAAAGGTCAAGAAATGTCATGTAAACCTGCAGAAACCATTCAGCTAAAAACAAAATAGTGTGGACAATATGCAGTCTGATTGATTAATGCAATAGTTGCTGGTGTTTTCATCAGGCTGCCATGACAATTTTCTACACTCCTCAGAGATAAAGTAGCTTAGGCTTGTCTGTGTTTGACAGAAAGAGTGTCAGAGTCTGTACAGACTGCTTTTCCTCACTCCATTTGATTAATTTCTGATGAGGATGTCAAAGGTAGTTTGGCCCCTTTGGATTCCATAACCCTCCCTACTTAGTTAACATGATTTTGGATATCAGTGGGGAAAGCAGGTTAATCGCAGCGCTACAATGAAGTTGTGTTTGAAGCCAATATTTTTAGGAAACAATTTTAACATGCTTTAGTCGGCTGAGGAAAATTTTAAATGCTGAAGAGAACTCTGAGAACAGGGAAATGTTTTCAGACACTGTGAGAGGGGATGTTTCCTCTGAGGAGGTGGGGATCATGAACAAGACCCTGGAGTCATCCATCGATTAGTAGAAAACTCAGACTCAGTGTTCAAATAAAACAACATGTATTAAGAATACTTATACAGTATTACTTCACCTCCATAAAGTTCTCCACTTAAAGAGACTAATAATCAGCTACTGTTGGAAGTATCCTTTTTTTGGGTAGTGAAGGGGGTTTCCTTCACCACCTTTCTCAACCCTAGAATCCATAACACTGTTGAGGCTTACAAACTTTCAATGTCCCTTCCATGATGTCCCTTTCCAACTGGTGCAACAATTGGAACTGTTGCTCCCAATATGAACAACACCACTGGTTTAGGGTCAAGTCTTCTGAATTGAACTGACTCTTCTTCAACACTTCTTGGGCATCTCAGACTGATCTTAGAGGGGATGGGACTTGTCTCACTCCTTTAAGCTGAGCTCCTTCAAATAGTCAGGGATACAGTTAGCTAGAGATAGGTCACATTTTGTATGTACAAAATCAGCTTGTACTGTAGAGTCTGGCTCATCTCTTCTCCACCTTAGGGGCATCATCCTGGTCCTGCCTCACTCATTTCTTCGTCCTCTTCCTTCCTCTTCCCCTGGTTCTTCTTCAGCCTCGCTTATACACTCCACTTGGCAGACGTATGTAACAACTAGCATACAGTAAAAACAAAAGTGCAGTAAAAAAAAAAAGTTCACCCTTACTAAATGAGATGACTGTCACAAGGTGCAAGGCCCCATGCAAGCTCTTCCCCTCAAAATACAGTGGTGTCTTGCAAAACGAATGCCTTGCGGGATGAAAAAAACCACAAGACGAATTGTTTTTTCTATCACTATGGTGCCTCGCAAGACGGCTTCTTCTATGGCCGTGCTTCACAAGACTTTTTTCCCCAAGACCGATGCCTCGCAAGATGAAAACATTTCATTCGTCTTGCGATGTTCCCATAGGAATGCATTGCAATGCATTCCTATGGGAATCTGCTTTTCGCAAGATGATTTGTTTTTTTGCAAGACAGTGCTTTTCGTGGAACAAATCACATTCGTCTTGCGAGGCACCACTGTAAATGGTTTAAGAGACAGAGAAACCATACACCAATGGAGTACTTTAGCAAATCAAAAACCAGAGGAGAACTTCGGGCAATTTTGAAAAAGTACTTCTTACACCTTTTACAGAAGGTTAAAGAGTTTTTCTATTACAAAAATATTTATTCCTATCCCATCCTTCAAACAAAAACTATTTGAAGATTATATTCTCCCAGATCAGACCACTGATGTCCTCGGACCTCCAGGGGAATCAATCTCACCCTCGGGACAAACAACAGCTAAGGAAAAGTAAATATGTAGACGGATTCAAAACACTTTAAAACCCATAGCAAGTTAACTTTCAGTGATTTAATTACCTGAAAGAATGTTGTATGAAAAAATTTGGGGATTGGATAGAACGTTCTCAGTTTTAAATGCTGCTTTGATAACCAGACAATAAACGTCCAGATTTTGCCCCACCGTTGAATAATCAAGATAAAACCGTTGTTTTCTTTGCTAAAGAAAACCTGTGCGGTTATTAATTATAACATTACACATTGAGTTTTCGTGATGGAAAACAAGTCATTTATCAAAAGATGAGTCATAAGCACCAATCCCATTAACATTTACTCAGACATGAGTCCTATGTGGAGAGTAAGGATCACCAAGTAATGTGTATGTAAGGCTACAAATGAATCAACGTGCATAGATGTGCTGTTAGTATCCAGAATGCTCTGAAGACTGTTTGAAAAGCTACTGAAACAGGTATTGGAAGTGCTAGCTGTGGGTTAATCTGTCCATGAGGAGACACAAGACAACTGCACATCTAATCATGAGTACATCTCTATGTGAATGGTTTCTGCTAGTTAATTTCTAGTCCACTGGCACCCTTGAATTTCACATGACAATCTGGAACACTACCTGTCTGTAAATCTACTCAGGAATGAACATCTGAGACTAGACACTCACTCTTGTGAAATTCTCCTCATCTAGTTTCCAGCTGTAAACTTCATATTTTTCAAAGGAGCCCTCAGGATGGACCAAAAGATTTAACTTTTCTTTCCTGCTCCCAACATGGAATGCCAAGGCAGATGTATAAGAAAGAACAAGCCACTGCAAAGATGAATAACCATGGAAATCTACATGCCTCATGGAGTGCTGTTAGCCCATCTGGTAATTTAGTAGTTGAATTTTACTGTAAACCTGAGACCCTGTTGTTCAGAATTTGTATTGAATTTCACTTGGAGAAGTGAAGATACTTAGGTTTTTCACAATTAGAATTAAGAAACTTTTCATAAATATAATCTTTCAAACCTTTTAAAATGTTTCTCTACTTCTTCAAATACTGGCTACTATGAGACATATACCCAGATCCACATATGAAAACAAGTTACACACAAGGAATAGATTTAGCATGTATGCAAAAAAGCAGTTGAGAAAGATGCAAGGAAACCCTCAAATGCAAATCAGCACAAGATGCATCAGTGTTATATTCATTATCACATATTTTGTGGTGTTATTTTGGAAAACATCTCCTTTGTGCACAAAATGAAAAGATTCACAATACTAAAAACCTTATATTCATATCTACGGAATTCTCATTGATATTTCTTTGTCAAGCTTAGAAGAATGGAGTTATTTGTTGTTGCTAAAAAAGCTTTTCAGTGCAAGTAAGTTGCAGCAGTGTTCTTCAACATTTTTATTAATGAGCTGGATCAGGGGCTGCAGGGAATGCTAATCAGATTTGCAGATGACACAAAATTGGATAGAAAAGTTAATACTTTGGAAGACAGAACCAAAATTCAAAATGATCTCGACAGGCAGTTTTCAGCACTGGGCTGAAAACAACAGAATGAAATTTAGCAGGGATAAATGCAAAGTGCGGCATCTAGGAAGGAAGAAACCAAATACACAGCTACAAGATGTGGGATACCTGGCTCAGTAATACTACAAGTGAGAACAATCCTGGAATTGTTGTAGATCACAAGCTCAATATGAACCAACAGTGTGATGTGGCTGACTACAAAAAAAAAAGCCAATACTATTTTAGGCTACATTACCAGAAGTATAGTCTCCAAATCCTGTGAGGTACTAGTTCCCCTCTATTAAGCACTGCTTAGGGCTCATCTTGAGTACTGTGTCCAGTTCTGAAAACCACACTTCAAGAAGAATGTTGACAAATTGGAACAAGTTCAAAGGAAAGTAATAAGGATGATCAGGGGGATGGTGGAAAACAAGCCCTGCGTGGAAAGACTGAAAGAACTCGTCATGTTTAGCCTTGAGAAAAGAAGACTAGCAGAGCTATGGTAGCACTTTTCAAATACTTGAAAGGCTGTCATATAGAGGAGGGACAGGATCGGTTCTATT
Source organism: Pogona vitticeps (assembly GCF_051106095.1). Classification (NCBI taxonomy): domain Eukaryota; kingdom Metazoa; phylum Chordata; class Lepidosauria; order Squamata; family Agamidae; genus Pogona; species Pogona vitticeps. The sequence continues at coordinate 18,242,998 of NC_135785.1, read as the reverse complement.
ATCACTACATATTCACAACTGTGGATCGCAGAGGAGTTTACAAAGAAGTATTTTATAAGAAAATTAAGTTAAACATTACATTATGGGTGAAACAAAAATGTATACATTAAGGGATGGGTTTACTTTTCTTTTTTGTACAAGCAAAATGAACTATGGATAAGATGGAGAAGTCAAGCTGTTTCTGTTACTTCCTTTTCTAACACTGCATTTATATAGTGCATTTTGGATATATGGGCTTTATGTATGTCACTTGAGTAATCCTTGCCTCAGCCCTGTAGGGCAGGTCAGAATAATTATTCCCAGATTGTAGTTGAGGATGCTGAGACTGAAAGATAGCTGCTTGCCTAAGACCACCTTCTGAGTTCATAGCTGAGGTAAGCATTAAAATGGTGACATCCTGTCTCATATCTTAAACCATAATGTTGCACTAAACCCCAAGATCTATTTCTCATCTCAGAAGTGCGATGAATTTGGGGTTAGGTACTATGAGAAACAGGTAAAGAAAGAAATGTATCAAAGTAGGCAAAGAAAATCATTAGCAGGCTTCCAATTAATTAATGTAAAAGCTGTTCTCCCTCTCAGTGAATCATAGGGAACATACTCTACACTTATAGCCCCATAACAGCCATTATTCTTTCATAACAGAGAATGGCAAACTACATCCATATGGTAGTCTGACCAGTCATGTGACTTTCATATACCCACATGATGGCACTAAAATGGCCTATTAGATTTACAGTGTCATTAACCTTCCAAAATAAAATGGGAGTCTGCTCTAGTGCAAAAATATATATATATTAAAAAAATAAAAAATATGCTTGACTGCTGTTGGGTTTCAGGTAACCAGAGTGTGAGGAAATGCTGACAGGGGTCACTGTGGTATAATCTTTCATTCAGCCCCAAAGCTGTCACACCTTCCCCAGATGTCTAAAACACAGATATAAATTTTCATTATCCAGCAGAAAAGGGGCAGAGGTACACCAAATGAATTTTTTACCAATCAAATTAGAGCTCATTGCCACATTAAATGGAAACACTAATTTTGTGAAGTTTGTGGTCATTTATCTATCTCAGTCCATGTGTGGGAAGTCACACCAATGAGGCTGAATAAAGGTTTTCTCCAAATCAAATTACAGTTTGTATAATTGTGTTCCAGTCACAATAAAATTGAATAAGGAAAACAAAATCCTTTTAGGTGAAAGCCGGGCTTTTTCATACAAAACAGCGACTTTCCAATTTCTCTCATTTGTTTTTAGTCATCCAGAAAGAGATAAACATCTTTATCAATGTAATCTGGACATTTTAAGTAACGTAACACAATTTATAGACATTCTAAAATAATTTTCAAGTTAACCTCATAGAGATTATTTTGGAATCTTGATTAAAATCTAAGGGGATCAATGCCAAACAAAGGTTCAAGTCCTATTAATGGCACCAGAGAGAGTCTGGCATGTATTTAACTTGCCCATTGAACTAAGTGAGAACTATACTGCTTTACTTTGGATGGTCTGTACACCCATTTCTTAAAAAGTATATGTGTGTGTGTGTGTGAGAGAGAGAGAGAGAGAGAGAGAGAAAGAGAGAGAGAGAGAGAGACAGACAGACAGACAGACAGAGACAGAGACAGAGACAGAGACAGAGACAGAGACAGAGACAGAGAGAGATTAGTACAGTGCTTCCCAACCTTGGGTCCCCAGATGTTCTTGGACTACAATTCCCAAAAATCCTGCCTAGTGCAGCTAGTGATGAAGGCTTCTGGCAGTTTTAGTCCAAGAACAGCTGGCGACCCAAGTTTGGTAACCACTATATTAATGCATACCAATCTTTTTCTTTCAACAACCTGCCTTGCCGGGTGAGATGCTAAATATATAGCCACTCCCTTCTCGTCAACAGTGATGAGCAAACTGTCCTTTAGACTCAATGGGATGGCATGGCCTTATTCTTCCTTAGAATAATAATGATAATTCTGCCTCAAGGCAACATGTCCGAGGGTTTTCTAGGTACCAAGTACTCAGAAATGGTTTATCCTGGGAGGCAAAGTGAGGAATTAACTCTGAGCTTCTGGCTCCTCACCGGGCTATCTAGCCAGTTACTTTCTCATAGCCGATAGCTACTAACCGACATCAGTTGCATGAAGGAATATATTTTATCCTCTAAAGGGTTAAGCTAAATTTTTGTGCACTTCCTTGTTATATTTTTCTAATGGATGAATCACACTGCATATGTTATTCCAAATGAAGGTAAATGGTAAAAATATATAGTGTCATTCTCACACTTGCAATTTTATTTTCTATTTCCTTCCTAATTAATTCACGAAGTGCAAATGGAAATTTTATTATTTTTCCTACAATTAACTAGCCTTTATTAAATTTGTTAGTAGCAATTTCTACAATAAATTTGCCCCTGTTCATTGCCACTTTGCAGTAAATCAGGTTTTTTTTCACAGAATCTTCTACCATGATCTTACAATCTCTTTTCTAGGTAGTCAACATTACCTGGAAAGATATCGTAGCAGCATGTACGTGATTTATTTTTTATTTAAGTTTTTGCCTAATAGAGTTCACCTAAATTATTAATGCAGGATGCTTTTCTACAGACACTTCCCCACTAACCACTTTCAATGTTCAGAAATAACATTTCCCAATGGTTGAGACCTAGTCATAAGTTGCAACCAAAGGAAGCAACTTTGATCATTGAATCAATGAAACTTACATAGGTGTTGACTCGCTAAACCCCGACTGATTCAGTGGTCCTGCCGTAGCTGTGACTTACTATTGGATTTCACCTAAACATTAAACATTAAAACCTTTATATAACTTTCATTTGCGTGCATATGAAGGCAGAGGATGTGTATTTATAATATGTACATACAGTGTACTTACCATGTTAAAAAGTACTATACAGATGTTCCATTTTCTCATTATCTTCCAGTTAACTTAATATAGGACCTAATGTGCTATAGCAGATAGAGTACTAGGTTGGGGAGAATTAGACAGCATTCTACTTTTTAGGGCTATGGCCCCCATAATCGCCCCATCAGCATAACTAGAAGCCACACTGGCTGGGCAGTTCTGGCCCACTGGTGACCCTGTGCCACTTATTATCTTTCAGTCTCACTTTGCTGCGAATCAAATTTGCACTGTATTACTTGGAAGATGAATACATTAATATATAACAATACACACCTTATATTTTTGGAAGTTTGTATAAATCTTTTCTATATCAGTTTTCCTCTTCTTGAAACATGTTTTCTCTTTATTGCTTTGCTTTCTCTAGAGATTTAAAATATGTGTTCCCACACATTTTAACATGGTCTCCATTATTTGGAAACTTGTTAAAATAACAAAACTACTGAAGGGGTGAGCATTGAACACATTTGCATGTTCATTGTTATGAACAGGAAGGGGAAGATATGGAGGCAGTGACAAATTTTACTTTCTTGGGCTCCATGATCACTGCAGATGGTGACAGAAGCCACGAAATTAAAAGACGCCTGCTTCTTGGGAGGAAAGCGATAACAAACCTAGACAGCATTTTAAAAAGCAGATGCATCACCTTGCCGACAAAAGTCCGCACAGTTAAAGCTATGGTTTTTCTTGTAGTGATGTATGGAAGCGAGAGCTGGACCATAAAGAAGGCTGACCGCCAAAGAATTGATGCTTTTGAATTGTGGTGCTGGAGGAGACTCTTGAGACTGCAAAGAGAACAAACCTATCCATTCTGAAGGAAATCAACCCTGAGTGCTCACTGGAAGGACAGATCCTGAAGCTGAGGCTCCAATACTTTGGCCATCTCATAAAAAGTGAGGACTCCCTGGAAAAGACCCTGATGTTAGGAAAGTGTGAAGGCAATAGGAGAAGGGGACGACAGAGGTCGAGATGGTTGGACAGGGTCACCGAAGCTACCAACATGAATTTGACCCAACTCTGGGAGGCAGTGGAAGACAGGAGGGCCTAGCGTGCTCTAGTTCATGGGGTCACAAAGAGTCAGACCCGACTTAACGACTAAACAACAACAACAACAAAAATGGTGGGGATGGGCAACTAGCTCGACATGGATTGATGTATCAGAAAATGAGTTATTTGAACAATATGTTTATTTAAAATGAGATATGAAATATGATTTCTTTAGTTCAACTTTTATTTTCATGAACACAGCATATATCTGAACAATTGTTTATAACTAACAACTTAATATGTGACAAATCTTAAGTATGATTTCAAGCCATTGAAAATAAAAAGAATTATGCATTTTTCCATTTTTGATGTCAATGGCATCATTTTAATTTATTTTATTTTATTTATTTATTTTATTTTATTTATATCCCGCCTATCTGGTCGTATCAGGACCACTCTAGGCGGCTAACAACATTAAAAAATCATACAATGAATATACATATAAAAACAATTTTTCATAACGGGAATACTAAACAAAATAACTAAAGGAGAGGTAAAAAAAAAGGGAAAAGGGGGTGTCAGGAATTATCTGATGGGAAGGCCTGCTTAAATATCCATGTTTTTAATTGGTTCTTGAAAATGCCCAGCGAGGGAGCCGCGCGAATCTCAGGAGGTATGTCAAAGCAGTTTTATGCCAATGGTGGAAATATATGTATATGTTTAATTCTTCAGTTTAAATCAGTGGGATTTAAAAGGTGTGATTAACTTTAGATTGTGTGCCGCACACTATCTTTCTATTTGTCTTTACTCTTTTTAGTCCCTGTGCATTTCCCCTTCAGTATGTTCATGAAAACCTTCTTATATTAAAGTTAAAGGTAAAGGTTCCCCTTGACAATTTTTGTCCAGTCATATTCGACTCTAGGGGGCGGTGCTCATCCCCGTTTCCAAGCCATAGAGCCAGCGTTTGTCCGAAGACAATCTTCCGTGGTCACATGGCCAGTGCGACTTAGACACGGAACGCTGTTACCTTCCCACCGAGGTGGTCCCTATTTATCTACTTGCATTTGCATGCTTTCGAACCGCTAGGTTGGCGGGAGCTGGGGCAAGCGACGGGCGCTCACTCCCTCACGTGGATTCGATCTTACGACTGCTTGGTCTTCTGACCCTGCAGCACAGGCTTCTGCAGTTTAGCCTGCAGCGCCACCACATCCCTTCTTATATTAAACATTTTCTTTTATTTTAGGAAATTGATGGGCTGTACAGTTTGACAGGTTTTCTCTACTGAAATTAAATGTTACCATTTTGCAACTTCTATGGTTGGCATAAGTCAGAACTGACTTGACAACACACAATTGCTGATTGGATAACTCTGTGGGTTTGGCATCTCGTTGTGGAGTGAGAAGTTGAGAGTTCAGTTCCCCCCTGTGCATACCAGAAGAACCAGCCTATGTCACCTTGTGGAAGCTGCACATTCCTGTGCATCCCCAGAAGGCAATGATAAACCAATTTTGAGTATTCTCTATCTAGAAAACCCTGAAAAAAGGTCATTGTAAGTCACAATTGACTTGATAACACACAATTAATTATGTAACTTCTATGTATCAAAATTTTGTTTAATCCGAACTGGTTTTATACTTTACCTTGGGTTGAAGATTTTCATACAATGAGTTTAAAGAACTGTCCTTTCTTTCTATATCCTTGGTCCCACATTTTATGTGCTCCTGACTATTCTTATACATGCATGGCACAATCTATAATAGGTGAGGTAGGCTGAACTGGAAGTACCCCTGCTCCTCTTGGGTTTTACCTGGAAGTCACTTTACAAAAGTTTTTGGTATTACAAAAAGGGATGATTTCCTTGCAGTTGCAGGTCATTTTGTCCGAAAGCATACCTAACAAATCTACACTTCCAGAAATTCAGTGCATCTGCTGATGTGTGCTGTAGTCCATTAAAAGAGTGTAAAACTTGCTAGACTTTAAGGTGCCACAGAACCACCTGTTGTTCACTCTAAATCATTCATTCCAAGACTACCACTTTACTTCTCATAGACACGTAATGATTCTGCTTTACAGAACAGGAGGGAAAGGAGGAGAGAGGAGGAACAAAAGGAGTTCAGCAATGGAGCATCTTAAATTCTTGTTGGAAGCATTCAGGTGCCAATCAAGGAGATGCCATAATCATTTTTCCAAGTACCATTTTAATAATTTACATTGATAATTTACATCATGCTCTTGAAATAAACAACGAGTCATAAGCATATGGCTATGCAGGGTAGATAATATTGGGCTGGACGGGCCAATGAAGAAGTTCTTTAATATAATCTTTCTGTTAAAAAAGGTGGGGTGGCCTAAAAGCACCCTAAAATGCAAGCATTATATAATGTTAGTAGAAGTTATGGATATGAAGAAATCTTACCAAGGTTTCATTTGTGATTGTGACAGACTACAGTGGTGCCTCGCAAGACGAATTTAATTCGTTCCGCAGTTAATGTTGTCTTGTGAAAAATTCATCTTGCAAAAGGCGTTTTCCCATAGGAATGCATTGAAATCTAAGTAATGCGTTCCTATGGGCAAAAAAAGTCAGAACAAAGTCAAATTTGGTTTACAAGGGGTTTATTAAGTGCTCTTTAAAGCCATACATATTGTGCAGATGATTTTAAAAATTTCAATCAAAAAACTTTAACTTTTTAAACAACATAGACATACACATACACACATAGGCATCCTTCAGTCTCGAGAGACTATGGTAACATGCTCTGAATCAAGGAGTGTCCTATCCAGAGCATGAAGCCTGGGTAAAGTAATATGGAGGATAGGCTGTCCCTTGGAAGCTGGGCTGAGGCTGAAGGCCAGGTATGTTTTCATGGAAACAACATAGAAAAACATTTAAAAATCAGCAAACATGAGGCAGGAACAAAAAACGAAAAACATTCGCCTTGCGAAGCATGGCCATAGGAACATTTGTCTTGCAAGTCATCAACCCCATTGCCAAAACCATTTGTCTTGCGAGTTTTTTTTTCCTGCAAAGCATTTGTTTTGCGAGGCACCACTGTATTCTGGTACGTGAGACAGGCTGTCGGAGCTTTCCCATGAAAAATACAGCATGACACCAGCACAGTTTTTAAGATGTTTTGCCTAGTTATGCAATGGTCTCTATCATCTTTTCCTTTGAAAAACTAGGCATGCACACACACAGGGAGAAAACACAAAAGGGCAGAGTGGTTGCTCATAAAGATGCAAACAATCCAGCTTTCTAAAACTCCATGCAACAAGACAACTGCTATTGCAATTTTTTTTTGCGTAGTTCCAAAGTTCTGTCTTGCAAATGAGAAAATTCACATCATGGTTGAGCCTAACATGAACAATGTTATTATCCTGCCAAAATGAGATTTTTTGTGTGTGTTTGTGTGTGTGTGTTTTTGTGTGTGTGTGTGTGTATGTGGTAAAACTATATATAGATATATATACAAGAGTAAGTGTATAAAATCTATTATTACTGAGCAGTTTTCAGATAAGGACATCAGAGAATAGACATGTTCATATCTAGCCAATGGATTTAGTCATGGCACTCAGAGATCTGTTTAGCTTGTATTAAGTTTAAAGGAACTGACCTTATCTTATGAACTTCCTTAACTTCAATGTGACTGAAAATCAAAAAGTTAGTAGATAAGGTTACAACCTGCCTGTTACATTTTATTGTGACAGGTGTATAAGTTTTTAAAAATGAAATGTAAATGCTGCTTTCAAGGTCAAAGGCTATGGTGTCTGTATGCTGTCTTCCTGCAATGATAAGGAAAGCTCCACTGTAGCTGGAGACTGAAAAGACTATGTGGGAGCTTTCTACAAAAGTTCAAGCATAAACAAGCAAGTGCAAGGTTGACAACACCCAACAAACAAAGGCTGGAATCTGGTAACATAACGTTACACCATATAAGCCTGATGACATCATTAGCTTCAACCATATTTTCTTAATAAAAAGCTTCCTATGCTTCCCTGACTCTACTTCTCGGGTTCCTACACTCCTTTGCTCCTGAAGAAGGCTTTGGGAACAGCAGTACTGGGAGTAAGTCATACACGTCTGAAAATTACCACTGCATGTACTCATCATGAAGTCTCCTCATCCATGCTTCCAAACAGTGTGGTGGATCAGTTGAGGTCTTAGCTGAGACCAGGCTGTAAGTGTTGAAGGGAATTAGCCAGGGAGTGCAGCTGGAAGCGATGACTAATCATCACAGCCCCATATAGGTTTGGCTCCTGTGTGAAATCAGTGCAAGAAGCAACTGCTGTTTTTGGATGCTATTGTTTGGGGACTGCTTTGTGAAATCCTCTGGATGTCTTTTGACCATCGGACCAGACCTTGACGGGTGTGATTCATGACAAATAGTCTCCAAACCCAAGCAGTTGTGTTGATCTATAACAAGAAGACCCATTCAAGTCCAAGCTGTCACAATATGCCTTGCATTATAACAGGAGCTGAGAATTTATTTTGTCTGGCCAATTATGTGTCTCTCCCAACTACTGCAAGAACTGTGAGGAGCTGAGTCCACTGGGAACAAGGATGCTTGGGTGGGGAAGAAGCAGGTCTGATATGATGAAACTGCCCCTGCTTATTGCCTAAAAACAGTAGTACGTGCATTTGTAATATCAAAAATAAATTACTGCCATGCTCTCTATGTAGGGCTGCCCTTGAAAACATTACAGAAACTTCAGCAGGTCCAGAATGGAGCAGCCAGACTTACTACAGGTATTAGCAGGTTTGATCACACCTCCCCAATTCTGGCTTGCCTGCACTGGCTCCTTGTCAGTTCTGTGCTGAATACTCAAGGCAGCTCACAATAAATTAAATTGAATTAAATGTAATTGTTTTCATTTAGCAGAGGAAATTATGCTACTTTTGAAAATTATGTTTTGTTATTCATTGATTATTATATATTTTACTGCTGATTTTGTTGTTTGTTACATGATATCCTTGTTGTTTGTACCCTGCCCAGAGACTGTATGTTCACTATGGGGTGGTATATAAATATAAATATACATTCGTTCATTCATTCCAAGGTTCTAGTCCTACAAGCTCTGGCTCCAAAACACCATGGAAACCTCTAAATGGCAAAGAAAGGTAAAAGAGAAACAGTCTAAAAATAAACATCTTAGAACATCAGCAGAATTACATAAACATAGCTTCCTTTCAGCTTTGGAACCGAGATTAACCTGTTTTTTCCATATTGCTTCACTCCCTTTAAATTCTATTATTGTTCAGCATTTTGAAAATGGGGACATCCTAAATTGAAGGAATTATGTGACATTAAGGTACCACTACCCATGTGTTATAAGCATGATGAGACAGAGCCATAGTTCAGTTGTATAGCACATGATTTGGACTCATAACGGGTCAAGGTATAAGAAATTCTTTAGCTCTGACCTAATACTCCTTATCATAGTTTTCGCCTTTTGCCTGTTGAAGCAGAGATCTGGAAGGGAGTTTATGCTGGCTAAATCAGTGGTTCCCAACCTTCGGTAACCCAAGTATTCCAGCCTTCGCCTTCATCATCAATTGTGCTGGCCAAGGTCTCTGGAAGTTGTAGTCCAGGAACACACCTGGTTTCCCCAAAGTTGAGAACCACTGGGATGGATTGTAAGGCTGCTGACCTTACAATCTGCTGCTATTAATTTGATAATGATAAAGACACTGTAATTATATTATGATGTAAAATTGAAACAATATGTTTGTTTCCTCTATCATGGTTACATCTTGAATTATATCTACTTGATAAAAGAGAAAGCAATGCTCTCTGAAGTCAATAAAGAATTTTAAAAGAGTGTTGGCTCAGATCTTATATCATCCTACTTTTCCTCTTAGGAAAGCATTTTTAACAGAAGAGAAGCACTTAGGACAATGAAGTGCCCTTAGCATACTTGGATCTTTAGGACATGCTTAAATATTAGGCCTTTGGCCCTCAGCCTGAAAGTTTCTATCACTCCATTAGACAGATGTTCAGCCTTAAAATTTGATAAAATTGGTAAAAATATTAGAAGACTTTAGCTATAGAAGAGAAAGTCATTTCAATACAGTATAGGCTGAAAAAAAAACCTATGTCAGATCAGGAGCTTAGACCTTTTAAGCTGAGTAAAATGGAACTTTTTTGTGCAATCACTTTTCTTTAAAGACAGATGTGCTATTGTAAATTACAATTTCACTGTGCCAAAGTGTTCCTGCTCCCAAAGTTTGACCCAGCCATGAGGCAAGGTGAGCCATTTACAGTATATCAGGAACTAGTACATGACCATCACCAACAAAGTTCCCCAACATCATTCTGAAGAGCTTCACTGGCTACTCTCTAGGATAGGGTATTAGCAACCTCTAAAAAAGCAACACCATCTGCTTTGTAACCCAGTGTAACACTGAATCAGCTGATGCACAGATTTCCAGAACCTGGGATTTCCTGTTTTAGAAGATCTTAAGGCAAGACGCTAAGGGTGAGTGCAGAAAAGGAAGTGGTAGATAGAGGAGGGTAGAAGAAATGTCATATGGGAGGAAACAGCGCCATTGCTGATTTGGATCCCCCTATTTCAAGCAGAGGCCAACTCTTACTGCCTCTTTGCTCCAATATAACTTATTTTTAATGAATGCATGTCAGGTGTTGGTTGTTCTGATATCCCTGGTGTTTGATAATAAGGATGAATTCTGTTAGCTGTACCCTCCAAGATAATTCAAGTAGTATAATTTAAGCAGTTGTCACTAGTTTCTCCTGTCACACTGGACTCTTGTGAGTCCACAATCAGCACTGGTTTCTTAACTGATGGCAATTCACCACTAAAAATCATACCAATTGAGCTTCACCAGTGTATTTTCATTCTTTAGTTAGATCTAAGATTCTACTGTGCAATTTCTAAAGGACCTCTAGGAGTTACCATGCCTACTAATGATGTCACTATCTTCTTAAGATATGTATTTCAGACAGAAGCCCATCTCTTACTATGAACACTTATGACTAAAACATTGTGCACAAATAGGCTACTTGACCATCCTTCCTTCCACTCAAAACAGATTTAAGGAACTTAATTTGGTGGACAGAGTGCCTGAAGAACTTTGGATAGAGGCTCGTAGCATTGTCCAGGAGGCAGCAACAAAAACCATCCCAAAGAATAGGAAATGCAAGAAAGCAAAGTGGCTGTCCAACGAGGCCTTAGAAATAGCAGAGAGGAGAAGGGAAGCAAAATGCAAGGGAGATAGGGAAAGCTACGGAAAATTGAATGCAGATTTCCAAAGAATGGCAAGAAGAGACAAGGGGGCCTTCTTAAAAGAACAGTGCAAGGAAATAGAGGAAAATAACAGAAAAGGAAAAACCAGAGATCTGTTCAGGAAAATTGGAGATATTAGAGGAACATTTTGCGCAAAGATGGACATGATAAAGGACAAAACTGATAGGGACCTAAGAGAAACAGAAGACATCAAGAAGAGGTGGCAAGAATACACAGAGGAATTATACCAGAAAGATCTGGATATCCCAGACAACCCTGACCCTTTCACTGTTTGCTCCCACACCATGGAACAACCGCTGCTTTTAGATTTAGATTTTCTTATATTACAACACTATCAATAGTTGAGCTTTTTCATATTTAGGTATTGTTCTATTTTGCATAATGTTTTATACAATCTAAAAAAAATTCGGGTTTTTTCCCCCAATGTATTCATCAGATTTTACCTCCTCTTTTTGCTCTGGTTCTGGCCATAAATTAAAGAAATGAGATGGGGACGGGTTGCTTTTAGGTTAAATCAGTAGGACATTTAGCTTGTGGTTTATTTATTTATTTATTTATTTATTTATTTATTTATTTATTTATTTATTTATTTATTTATTTATTTATTTATTTATTATCCCGCCTATCTGGTCGTGTTAAGACCACTCTAGGCGGTTCTTTCTTCAAGCACAACTTTACATTTCAACCCCCACATTATGTCAGCCAACATCTACCTATATTTTACTTGTTCCTTTTTGACAATGTCCTCTCTATGGACACACATCCGTTGCTTCTTCTATCACTCTAATCTATTAATGCCCAACAAAAAAGCCCCAATGTGTTTAAAATTAACTAGTTATCTAAATGCTGTCTTGTTGGATGCCCACCATTCTATTCAATTTTCTAACTTGGTTTACATAAAAATTGGCAGGTTATATATCACCATCCAGTTCCTGCAATCTTAAATGTTTGATGATGAAAAGCAACAAAATTTATGAACGCAACATTTATAAATCTAGGAAAGGAGAAACTTAGGAGAAGTAAATAATTCTGTGGGACTGTTTGCTTACTTAGGGTCAAGATCTGCCCTTAGATATGCACGTAAAACTCCCTTTAAATTCAACAAGCCTTATCGGGATGTTCATTTTGAGCAAAGAATTTAGTTTTGCATGACTTAAGTGTTTGTCAATCTGGTTCCTTAAAAAGAACGTTATTCTTTCTTTCCTTTCTTTTCTTTTTTTTGGACAATTCCCTTTTGATGGGGAAATAGCATTATAAATACAGACATATAAAATGAAGAATGTACATAAGCAAGAACACAATGTCCAAAATTCATTGTCATTACTGTGCTATAATAACAGAATATTCCATTTGGTGCACAGGCAGCCAAGTCTCCCAAATAGCAGCCAGGTAAAGCTGAACTGTGAGAGACAGGTCAAGCTACAGCAGGTTTTGATATTTTTCTGTGAGGAAGGAGAGGAGGACTTACCTGACCTGCCAGTCTCCACCACCCTCAGTAGGCCATTCCATCTCAAAACACCTGTAAAGGACTCTCCTAAGGTCAGCTCGCTAGTGGACTGGGGAGGGGCTAAGGGTGAGCTGGAAGAAAAGGACAGCCAGACAGTAGACAGGTGGAAGAGGAGTCAGAAGGGGACAGAGACCAGGAGGATAGGGAGACAGGGAAGGTTTTGAAAGAAGAGGAGAGATCCCTAGAGGAAGAGAAGGAGGAGGAGGAGTATAAAAGAATATCTGGCAAGAAGTGAAGAAAGTTTCTATACAAAGGGTAACAGAAAGGTTAAATATGACACTTTCGCTTACCTCTCGTTGTTAACACCACTCATTTTAGAGGCTCCTTTTTGTGACATGAAAATGAAAAAAGTGCCTCTTTTGTGTTGTTTTTAATTATTACATTAAAACATGAATTCAAGTAATCCTGTTCTTATTCCCATTCCTATTCTTCACATCCCTACTGTTTAATTTCTGCTTCTGCAGGCTAAGGCAAAGCTTTATCATTTTTTCCATGTAGCATTATTGTGTTTGAATTGTCCCAATTTTATACTGAATCAGGTATGGGCATCATGGAGTCTCCAAGAGGGATTTTTATGGTCACCAAATAATATAAAATTGTAAAATCCCTTTTCTGCTACTGGAAACTTCTAGGAGCAAGTTTTCACATTCTGGGACTTGGGGATGGCCATCCCAAAAATGAATAAAATAAAACTATAAGTCTCTGTCCAAGTATTTCCTGATTAATTTTTTTAAAGGAGAAAACAGCCATTTTAGTTAGAAAAGCAAGGTTTCATCATTAGATTGTCCCTTTTTGCCTATAATCGGTTGGAATCCTGTTGCTTAATCTACAAAATTACTCCTGTCTAAATTTCATTGATTCAAATAGGCCTAGTCTAGTTATGGCTTATTTTAGTGTAGTAAATTGCAACTAGAGTAGCTCTTTTTTGAATCAATGGAACTTAAGACAGGCGTTGATTACCAAATACACACTGATTCAATAGGCCTACTCTAGAGCAATTTACTACACTAGGCAATAGGACTTCAGCCATTGTATTTTATTATCTGTATTTACTAATATGTTATTTACTAACATGTGATTTTTGTAACATACTGGTTTTTCTCTTATAAGCTGCCCAAAAAACTCCCATTACTTGAATATGAATAAATAAACATTAGGACTGAAGAGGCACTCCTTAGAAGGCTACATCTGAGCCAAGAGCTGCTGATTGTTGAATTCTTACTTTTTACTGTTAAGATTTGTCTATCAAAAACTTTTACATAGACATTTATGTAGAATATTTAGTTATTTAGAATATTTCTATGCTACCTTTCTCCCCCAAAGGACCCAAAGCATCCTAGAAAAATATAAATGCTAGTAATTATATTAAGGCCAATTACATTTGTTCTACAAATCCCATATTATACTACCAGTTGCATCTGAATAAAAAAGTTTTATTTTTGTTTATTAAATATTTGAGTAAATTTAATAATTGGTGATCAGGAATGGTCAAAATATTCTCTTTTTTGTTCACCACTCTTTTGGCACACAGATTCTGTAAACTTGGGCAACGAGACTATATACAATGTCTTATTCAACCATTTGTTTTCTGGCTTGTAAGGGAGAGGTTCATAACCTATTTAAGGACCACCATCTGTGCAGTCTCCTCTGAACTGAACTGTTTAAGATTCACTCATGGGTTGGTTTCAAAAGTCAAAGCACATGGGAATAACAGACTGGTCTTCTGAATCTTTCCCCAAACTCTGCATGCTATATATCCTTTCTCAGGAGGTTTTTCTCCTGAAATTACACATCAGTAAATATTAACTTGAGTTTACATCTGAATCATACCTTCTCATCAGCTCGTCCCTTGTGGCTATGGCTATCATAGAATCTGAACTGGATGGCAACTTAGTAATGAATATTATGGCATGAAGGAATTTTGCTGTGTGGTCTGTTCAATGTGAAGACTCCTTGCTTTCATCTGTCTTGAGCCTTTCACTTGACACTTGACCTTTCCCTTGGCACTGTCCTATCATTTCCTTGATTTTGCAAACGTTAGCCTCTCACGTGACCTGTGAACTGTGGCCTTTCACTTGGCCTTTGATCTCATAAATTGTGGAAGCTCGTACATGTAATCACAGGACAAATAAGCAAAAGAGCTCAAAGAAATAGCAACTCCTGAATGACACCCCCAAGTGGAAAGCCAACAATGAGAGTGTCTCATTTCTGGCAAAATAACTTAAACCTGACAGCAATGTACTAATGCTCTCATCAGACCTGGCAAATAAACAGCAGGAAGTACTTATTCAGTAGCCCCAGTGTCTGCTAGTCCCCAGACCCCCCCCCCCCCTTTTTGGTAATAGTCTCCTTGGTACCAATAAATTAATCCAAAAAAAAAAAAAAACTGATCTGAGAAATGTGGAGTTTGACTACCACACATTAGGAATGTATCCTCAGGAAACATTATTGAGATGAATTCTAACACTGAAAGTTTCAACAGGTATTGTGCTAAAGATATTCCTAGTGGGTTCCTAGTGTGTGTATATTTCTTATAGAAATAAATATAAATTAAATAATAATACTTTGTCTTCATTCTGTTATTGTAAACTGCCCAGAGTGGCTTTGGCAGTAGAATGGGCCGTATAAAAATCAAATAAATAAAAAAATCATGTTTTTGAATAACTTTTAAAGCTTCTTTACCTTGAAGACATATCTTTGAATTCTGGCCTTCCTCACATCTCTTAGCTGACTAATGAAGGAAGGATATCCAATATATATAATTTCACTCTATCAAGATCTACAAATTATTTAAGATATATTCTATATTTATTCTGACCCCTATACTTAACTGATAGGGCAAAGGTCAGTATACATGTGCTGGTCTACAAATTGAGAAAGATGACAGATTTCTACTCATATACACCTTAAAACAGGGACGTGGTGGCGCTGTGGGCTAAACCGCAGAAGCCGTGCTGCAGGGTCAGAAGACCAAGCAGTCATAAGATCGAATCCACGTGACGGAGTGAGCGCCCGCCGCTTGTCCCAGCTCCTCGCCAACCTAGCAGTTCGAAAGCATGCAAATGCAAGTAGATAAATAGGGACCACCTCGGTGGGAAGGCAACAACATTCCGTGTCTAAGTCGCACTGGCCATGTGACCACGGAAGATTGTCTTCGGACCAAACGCTGGCTCCATGGCTTGGAAACGGGGATGAGCACCACCCCCTAGAGTCGAACACAACTGGACAAAAATTGTCAAGGGGAACCTTTACCTTTACCTTTTTACGCCTTAAAACATGACACTTTCAGGACATTTTTCGTAGTAAGAGACATTATGGTACCAGCTGTACAGCCAGCATAATTGACAAAACTTCCTTGCTCTGAATCTAGCACCGTGGTTCCCAAACTAGGGTCTCCAGATGTTCTTGCTTTACAACTTCCAGAAATCCTGGACACCACAGCTACTGGTGAAGGCTTCTGAGAGTTTAAGTCCAAGAGCTTCTGGACATTCAAGGTAAAGAATCACTAATTGATTCCTGTACCTCTTCAACTGATCTTCCAGTCCTGGCAACAGCTCAGGCTTCTCTGCCCCGCCTTCTTGTCTGATATCCCACTCAGACAAAACGGTGGGGCTTAGAAGTCTGTGCTCTTGCTCATGACTCAGAGATTAGCCGAGGAGGTGGGAAAAGCAAGCAAGCAAGGTCTGGTGAGTGGCTGATCAGCTGAGGAGGTGGAAGAAGGGAGCAGTAAACCTGTGCTGTCACCTTTACAAACTGGCATGAACTGGGACAAACTGGTTGGTTCCTATCTCTAATTGAGACTATTGTTAGTGTTAGTATTACTAAGGATTGTCACACATTAGTAAATTCAAAATCAGGCAATAAGAAAAATGAACAGAAATTGCCTATTTTTTCCCTACCATTTTAAACAATAACACTCAATTGCAAGATGATTTGTATTTTTAAATGAAAGTGGAAAGGTACATTTCATCTGGCTGAGGATCCTTTTTAAAAACCTCAGTATCTTTGAATCCCCTTCACAGATTGCTGCCTTGTTGTGGTTAAGGGGCTTGAGTAATTCAGAGAAGCTATGGGCTATGCCGTGCAGGGACACCCTAGACGGACAGGTCATAATGGAGAGTTCTGACTAAATGCGATCCACTTGGAGCAGGAACTGACAAGCCACTCCAGTATCTTTGCCAAGAAAACTCCATGGACAGAAACAAAAGGCTAAAAGATATGACGCAGGAAAATAAGCCCCAACATGCTACTGAGGAAGAGCAGAGGACAAGTACAAGTACCTACAGAGCTAATGAAGTGGTTTGGCCAAAGCTGAAAGGACGCTCAGTTGTGGATGTGCCTAGAAGTGAAAGGAAGGTCAAATGCTGCCAAAAAACCCCAAAAACTGCATAGGAACCTGGAGTGTAAGATCTATGAACCTTGGTAAGCTTGATGTGGTCAAACAGGAAATGGCAAGAATAAATATTAACATCCTGGGCATCAGTGAACTAAAATGGATGGGAATGGGCGAATTCAATTCAGACAATTATCATATCTACTATTGTGAGCAAGAATCCCGTAGAAGAAATGGAGTAGCCCTCATAGTCGACAAAGAGTGGGAAAAGCTGTACAATCTCAAAAATGATAGAATGATTTCAATACAAATCCAAGGCAGATCTTTCAACATCACAGTAATCCATGTTTATGAACCAACCACCGATGCTGAAGGGGCTGAAATTGACCAATTCTATGAAGACTTACAACGCGTTCTAGAACTGACACCAAAGAAAGATGTTCTTCTCATTACAGGGGATTGGAATGGTAAAGTAGGGAGTCAACAGATAGAAGGAACATCAGGTAAGTTTGGCCTTGGAGTTCAAAATGCAGCAGGGCAAAGGCTAATAGAGTTTTGTCAAGAGAACAAGCTGGTCATCACAAACACTCTTTTCCATCAATACAAGAGGCGACACTACACATGGACATCACCAAGATGGGCAATACTGAAATCAGATTGATTATATTCTCTGCAGCCAAAGATGGAGACGCTCTATACAGGCAGCAAAAACAAGACCTGGAGCTGATTGTGACTCTGATCATCAGCTTCTTCTAGCAAAACTCAAGCTTAAACTGAAGGAAGTAGGAAAAACCACTGGGCTAGTAAGATATAACCTAAACCAAATCCCTTATGAATACACAGTGGAAGTGACGAACAGATTTAAGGAACTAAATTTGGTGGACAGAGTGCCTGAAGAACTATGGATGGAGACTCATAACATTGTACAGGAGGCAGCAACAAAAACCATCCCAAAGAAAAGGAAATGTAAGAAAGCAAAGTGGCTGTCCAATGAAGCCTTACAAATAGCAGAGAAGAGAAGGGAAACAAAATGCAAGGGAGATAGGGAAAGTTACAGAAAATTGAATGCAGACTTCCAAAGAATAGCAAGGAGAGACAAGAGGGCCTTCTTAAATGAGCAGTGCAAAGAAATAGAGGAAAATAATAGAAAGGGGAAAACCAGAGATTTGTTTCAAGAAAATTGGAGATATTAAAGGAACATTTTGTGCAAAGATGGACATGATAAAGTACAAAAAGAGAAACAGAAGACATCAAGAAGAGGTGATAAGAATACACAGAGGAATTATACCAGAAAGATCTGGATGTCCCAGACAACCCAGATTGTGTGGCTGCTGACCTTGAGCCAGATATCCTGGAGACTGAAGTCAAGTAGGGATTAGAAAGCATGGCTAACAACAAGGCCAGTGGAGGGGATGGCATTCCAGTTGAACTATTTAAAATCTTAAAATCTTAAAAAGATGATGCTGTTAAGGTGCTACACTCAATGTGCCAGCAAGTTTGGAAAACTCAACAGTGGCCAGAGGATTGGAGAAGATCAGTCTACATCCCAATTGCAAAGAAGGGCAGTGCCAAAGAATGCTCCAACTACCGTACAATTGCTCTCATTTCACACGCTAGCAAGGTTATGCTCAAAATCCTCCAAGGCACTCTTCAGCAGTATGTGGACCGAGAACTCACAGAAGTGCAAGCTGGATTGCGAAGGGGCAGAGGAACTAGAGACCAAATTGCTAACATGTGCTGGATTATTGAGAAAGCCAGAGAGTTCCAGAAAAAACATCTACTTCTGCTTCATTGACTATGCAAAAGCCTTTGACTGTGTGGATCACAACAAACTATGGCAAGTTCTTAAAGAAATGGAAGTGCCTGATCACTTTATCTATCTTCTGAGGACAAGATAGTTGGACAGTGTCATCGAAGCTACCAACATGAATTTGACCAAACTCTGGGAGGCAGTGGAAGATAGGAGGGCCTGGCATGCTCTGGTCCATGGGGTCACGAAGAGTCGGACATGACTTAACGACTAAACAACAACAACATCTTTGAAGGTTGAATCTCTAAATCCTTGTAATCGCATTGAATTTACTCCCACATAACTAACCAGGACTGCAGACATGATAATCTATTGCTGTAATGATGAAATTTTATCAAGTACTTTTTGTTACTTTACTTTGGATGTCTATTTTTTGTGATGGATTATTATACACTCTATTAACTCCTGTGAACATTACAAATTAAAAGCATTTGTATGAGTGAAGACAGCCAGATCTTCATAGCATGCCTCTGGATTCACTTTAGTGTAATTAGTCCAATAGTTATAAGAGTAAGATTTCAAACTTTAGATTTTATCAATACTGGTAGCACTATGCCATTGAAAACAATGTGGTAATGTACAAATTAGAGCAGAAGCATGTGAAGCAGCATGATTCTAAAATAAAAACTAATACAATCTCACCAGTCTGCTCTGGCTGAAAAATCATAGATGAAATAGCAGGTAAGCTTCAGATAGCTGTCAATACAAGTTCTGGATTGTAGCAGGAGGTGAATATAGCTTCTAATTTTTCTAGTGTTGCTTTAAGCATGCGTAATAAGCTCCCTCTGGTTTGCACTCACGTGTTTCAAGTTTAAAATCCTGAAATATAGGCATGTGCTTGCTACAACTCTTTTATCACAACTGTTGATGCCTCTCAAAAGCCCTTCAGAGTGACTCTCATTTTCAGGAAAATGAACAGAACCATCAACCCAATTCATTTATGTTGTTGTGTGCCATCAAGTAGAGAATGATTTACACCTACTCTAATAGCGTTTTCAAGGTAAGTAAGATATTTAAGACATGATTTTATCATTCTCTTCACCGTGAGTTTTCATGGTTGAGCCAGGGTTCAAATCCAGGTCTCCTGAGCCTTATCCATTACTATATCCACTACATCACAGTTAGTACATTTATATTTACCTCCAAATACAAATTTCATTAAGACTCCAGAGAATGCTGTTGTTCGTTTAAGAATTGCCAGTGAATTTATTTTAATTCTCATATCACACTTTAGTTTCAAGACATTAACATACATATATTCCACAGTAACAAAGCTGTCACATCCAGTTCTCAAGTAAAGCCAGTTTTAAGATGATTTTAAGATGCCCAGATAGGTACAGTTGGAAAGAAAGTGTCAATATTAAATAAAATGCTAATGAATGAATGAAAGAAACAAAGAGAGAAAACAAACCAACAAACTAACAAACAACCATTTCAATAGACATCATTAGCTTGTATGATGAGAATATTGGTACTAGACCAGTTCAAAGTATGGATGGAGAGACCAATGCTGCAGGCAGAACGGAAAAACTTAACCAGCCTTCATTAATTTGCTCAACCTTTTCAATTAGGAAGTATCTGGCTACTCTTCCGAGACGCTGAACTCTATTTCCTGCCTCCAGTTCTATAGGACCAATTTACTGATAATTTCCTGTCTACATTTGATAAAGTTAGGAGCACATTCAGTTTGTTTAACTCTCTGTTTCAACAGAACAAAGAAACTTTACCCATAACAGCATTTAATGGAAATTAGACCAAATTTCAATGAACCTAGTAGAATGCAGGAAGCACTGAACAGCATTTATCTTGCTGTTTCGGAGTATCTTCCAAGACTTTTGTGGTTGCTATCATGACCTTAGAACAGATAGAGCACCTTTGGCCTGGCCTGCCAAGCACACACCAATTAAAACCACAGGGCTGTGACAATCACTGAAATTTCAGTCTCTTCAGTTAGCATTAATAGCTTTTAGAATGAGTGTATATAAATATACATACTCAAAGAGATGACTTAACATCGTCTCAGACATAATTCTTTTAATATCATTTCAGATCATTATAAACACAAATTAAACAAATTGAAAAATAATTTATTTCTAGAAATCAGACAACAAATTAAGTAAATCAACAAATACAAAGACTGGTTTTATGAATTAATGCTTATCATCACTGAATGGCTGAAGTGTCATATGATATTTTACTTGCCTCAGTTAGCTATTCTATATTACAAATGCTAATCCCTGCTTGCCAACATTTTTAACTTTACTCACAAGATTTTCACTGTCAATTTTGAGGAGTATTTTCACATTTTCCGGCACCATTTTTGTGGAAGCTACACAGCTGATCAAACTATGGCAGCTGCTGCTTTGCTGCATGGACTTTTGAAAACTAGAAGCAGTGGATGGGTTATTCAAATCTTCCTGTTGAGTCAGTCTATCTTTCTGTGCTTGCTGTGTATATATGATCCCACAAGGGGAAAAATGCTGGCTTTGTACAGAACAATTTTGCACTACATTTAGAAACCCTGACCAAAAAAGCATTTATTGCCTCATTCTTGCACAGAGGGGCTTAGCAGTTTCCTGACAGACAAACATAGCTTTCACATTCCTATTTCACATCACACTCCATGTGAAGAACCTTCAAATCATATCCGCCACAATGCTTTTAAAATCTTCTTAATCATCATCATCTCAGAACTGCTAGAAGGGATCCTATGGCTAATCAAGACGTGTAGGGAATCATACTCCCAACCTTAGTGTCTGCAGCAAAAGACCTAAACAACTGAGCTATCCAGCTATCCACTGTATGTGTGAGTCATCAAGCACTGCACAATCCAGGGGACAAGAAATCCATTTGTGAACTGGGCCCATGTCACATCATCTACCTTCAAATACTTTCTAATGCATTTAAGATTGCCCATGTATGATTATTTATTATTGCAAGAAAGACATTTGTTTAAATCCCTTTTTTTTTGTCATTTCACACTTTCAGTGGCTTAGTTGGGAAACTGGAGCCCATTAAAGGGTTCGTGGGTTTTGAAAACCAAGGCCTACGAGGAACAATTGAAGTAGCTCACTACATCTAACCTGAAGAATAGAAATTTGAGATGCCATGATAGCCACCTTCAAGTACGTACCTGAACGGCTGTCACATGGAAGATGGAACAAGTTTGTTTTCTGCGGCTCTAGAAAGTAGGACCTGAATTGATGGATTCAAATTAAAAGAAAGGAGATTTTGACTAAACATTGGGGAAATGGGGAAGAACACTGGTAAATAAGAACTATTTTGTGGTGGAATATACTACCTCAAAATGTGATTTGAGGTGATTGAATGGTCACCTGGTGCAAATGTTTTAGTTCTGAATTTCTTGCATCAGTTTGGAGGAGGACTCAGTGCTCTGTGGGATCCTTTCTAGCTCTTCAGTTCTATGATTCTATAAAGTTAACAATCCATTAAAACCTTTGTAACATTTGATACATAAAGGTAGGCAATATGAAGTACTATCGATTTGGAATATTTTAGGGCTAAATTTAAAGGATAGTTAAACCCAAGGATTCCTTCAAAATCAATTGGAGTAAAATATGCTTAACTATGAACTTTTGTCCCAAGACAGCAAATTACGCCTGCTAAATCTCAACAGAATTAGTTCATAATAATCCCCCTTGACTTTAGCAGAGATTTAATACTTGTACACTGCACCTCAAAATCATTAACAAATAATTAAAAGCCACCTGTTGCTAAAATATACTTTAGAAACACTACAGATAACTTTTTGGTACGTAAAGTTCATGAAAAACAGCCAAGCAACTTAGAATCATTAGGTTATATATGGCACAGATCAAGAAGTATGTTGTATATTTTACCAAATATGTTTAGTAAATATGTGTTATCAGGTCAGCTTCCACTACTCACGTGTTTCTCTAGTCCATTTATGTGCCAGTTCTGTGACAAACTAAAATCACTACCATTACCATTGTTGCTGCAAACATGCATAGGATCAAAAATATTTCCTGCAGAGTGCTGCTGCATTCCCCCCCCCCCCATCTAAAACCCACTCCTTGTGTCCAGGTATCCTACTGCATGTATCTTACAGGAAAGCACAATCCCATTCAGACGCTGAGTAACCATGTATCCCAAATATACATGCAGCAGGAGTAGTGGGTGTTACATAACAGCACTGATGTTACCTGTCTGTCATGGGTTTGGAGGGAAAGTTCCATCCTATGGGGAGTGGAAGGCGGGACATCAGGAGGAGGGGCTGTACTGTATAAATATGTGATGCCTGTGTGGTGAAGAGGAGATGCTGAGACAGACTGTGAGACACTGGGTTGGGACGAAGCAGCAGCTGGGGAAGAAGAAGCTGTTGTGGGAGTCTGGGTGTCTGACAGGGTACTACTGTGTGTCAGAGTACCAGCCTGATAGGTTCAGGGGTCTGTTGGTTAGCCAGAACTGATGGGTTCAGGGTCTGTGCTTTAAGTTAAAGGTTCTAGGTGAACCAAACTGTATGCTTGTGTGTGTGAGAATAAGCCACGTTACTTTATTTTATTCACCTGATTGTTTTATTTACCCTGTTTGTATTTAAAATAAACCTTATTCTTTTATTGTTTAAAAATCCATCCCTGGTCTGTGTGACTTATTATAGGGAATGGTTGGTGGCAGCTTAGTAACTGTGTGATAGATCCCAGTAGGTCTGGGTTTGTCACATTGATTGGTGTCCAGCGTGTGGGATACGACTGGTCCAGTTGTCCAGCGGTCCAGCAAAGCCTTGGCAAGTGTGCCCAGAGCAAGGGGGGTCTAGTCAGGGACAGTCTGAGGCGCGTAGGTAATCTTCTAGGTGTACCTCACGGGGAGGTGCACTAGTAGAAGAACGTGCCAACTGGGGAGACTTAGATTTAGGTGCTCTGAGGCAGCCTAGTTTTGGCGGGAAAAGCTGAGGCAAATCTGCGTAGCAACAGTGAGCTAGCTTGCCAGCTGAGAGGCCCAGCAGAGGGGGGTAGGCTCTGACTCGATACTGTTGCAACTTTAGTGCTGAAGAACAGCAGCAATCTCTAGGGAGAGCTGGTTCTGAGGTAAAAGGAAAAAAAAGTGGTCGTTTTATTTTGAGGCTTGACTTTTTAAAGCAGCCTGTTCTGAGGGGGGGTATGCCCTTGACTCGAAGCCAAGTAGCAGACATGAGTGAGGTGAAAGACCCCCAGATTGACCAAGGTTCTGAGGATGAATTTGGCTCAGTGCAAGGTGACAGCACAGGAGAGCAGGACCCAGAACTCAGAAAAATACTCCTAGCCCAACAGCATGAACTGAGGGTGAGGGAAATGGAGGAAAGATTAGAGAGAGAAAGAAGAGAGGAAAGGGAGAAGCAAAGGCAATTTGAATTAGAGAGAGAGAGAGAGAGAAGGGAGAGGGAAGAAAGAATGGAGAGAGAGAAAATTGCTCTGGAAAAAGAAAGGATGGCGTATGAGTTAAGAAAACTGGAAATGATGAACCAGAACAATAATAATAATAGGGATTCTGAGGGAGGCCAACTGTCTAAGGCTGACCTGAAGAAATTCCCTGTGTACCACAAGGGAGATTGTCCTGAGGTGTTCTTTTCCTTAGTGGAAAGAGCGTTTGTGGACTTCTCAGTGAGGGAAACTGAGAAGATGACCATCATGCGTTCTTTAATCAGTGGTAGCCTGGCTGAGGTTTATGCCGAGATGCCTGAGGAACGGATGAAAGATTTTGCAGAGTTTAAAAAACTGGTGTTCGCAAGACATGGGATAAATGCAGAGCAGCTGAGACAAAGGTTCAGGTCCCTCACCAAGAAGCCAGAACAGACTTTTACCCAAGTGGGGGCCCAATTGGTGAGGCTGCTTGAGAAATGGCTGTCGCAGGAGGGAACAGAGACCTATGAACAGCTTAAAGACTTGATAGCCCTGGAACAGTTCTATTCAGTCCTGCATGGGGAATTGAAATTCCAGGTGAGGGAAAGGAAACCGAAATCTGTGGCAGCAGCCGCAGAGATCGCGGATTTTATCTCCCAAATAAGAAAGCCCTTGGGTGAGGGGAAATCTGTAGGTAAACCCAAAGAAACCTACAGCAAGTACTCTCAGGGACCAGGGAAAAGCCAGCAAGGGGGAGGGGCCCATGGTGAAGGGAAGCCCTCAGGCATGAAACCAAGCCCTCAGAATTTGGAGGGAAAACCCAAACAAGAGGAGAGAGAATCAAAATACACCAGAAAATGTTATTTCTGTCAGGGAAAGGGTCATCTAATCTCAGAGTGTCAGAAATTAAAGCAGCTAAAAGGAATGGTGCCTCAGAATGCTAGTGGGACCAAGCCAAAAGCTGTGTTCTGTGTCCAGAAGGAGCAAAGCTCATTGTCACAGAGGGAGCCTGTTGCCATGACTACTCAGTCTGGAACAGCTACCTCTGCTGATCAGGCTGAGGAAAATGGTCCTCTTATGGAGGTGAAGCGCTGCTTGCTGATAAAAACAGATTCTCAGTTGTTTGAGACAGCAGGGGTGGACGTAGGAATACTTGACCGTCAGTATAGGGGACTGCGGGACACTTGTTCCCAGGTAACCCTGTGCCATCCAGATATCATCCCTAGGGAGTTTATAATCCCAAATGAGAGCATGAAGGTGGCAGGGATTGAGGGGCAGATAATCTCTCTGCCAGTAGCAGAGGTACCTGTCAACTTTCAAGGCTGGAGGGGAGATTGGCGGATAGCGATTTCATCGACTCTGCCAGCAGCCGTGCTCGTGGGAAATGACCTGGCTGAACATGTGAAACGGGTGCTAGGGATTACACGCTCACAAGCCACCACAGGGACAGTTCAGGGGGGTAATGATGAGCCAGAGACGGAAGCAGGTGGGGGGAGTTCAGAAGCTGTGGTGGAAACCTTAACCACAGACAGCAGATTTGGACAGGAGCAGAAGGCAGACGCCACTCTCCAAAAGTGTTTTGAACAGGTGACTAACATTGAGACTAACACAGTGGCCGATGCTTTGGTGGGGTATATGTCCAGGATGGGATTTGCCTCAGAGATAATCACAGATTTGGGAGCATCGTTCACATCAAAGCTCATGAAACGCTTATGGCAGATCTGTGGAATTAAGCACAAGGAAACCACTGCCTATCATCCTGAAAGTAATGGGTTAACTGAGAAGTTCAATGGGACTCTAATGCGCATGATTAGGGCTTACTTGGCAGAGAATCCAAACAATTGGGACCAGAAGCTGCAATCCCTTTTGTTTGCTTATCGATCAGTGCCACAAGCCAGTACCGGGTTTAGTCCATTTGAACTTCTATTTGGGAGACGGGTGAAAGGGCCCCTTGATTTGATCAAACAAAATTGGGAGCAGATCACCCAGGATGACCCACAAGACGTTGTGACATACATAGACACCTTGATGAATGACCTAAGGAGAAATCTAGAGCTGGCAGCAGAAAACCTGCAAGCTCAGAAGGTCAGACAGAAAACATGGTATGACCACAAAGCTAGAGAGAGGCACTTTGACCCAGGGGAGGAAGTGCTTTGGCTTAGGCCCTGCAGAGAGAATAAGCTGCAGCTCAAATGGGCAGGACCATATAGGGTCATTTCCAAGATGTCAGACCTGAACTACCTAATAGAGCAGGAGGAGAACCAAGCAAGGAGGGTGGTTCATGTGAATGCCCTAAAACCCTACTACAGAGGGGAACAGAGGGTTTTATTCGCGATAAAAGCAGCTGAGAGTGAGGAAGCGGAATTACCCTTCTGGGAGGGTAGAGGGGAAGTAAAATACAACCCAGAGGAGGTAAAGATCAGTCCTGCACTCACCCAAGATCAGCAGCAAGAACTAAAAATGCTGCTTAATAAATATCAACAGGTGTTTTCCAACAAGCCGGGGATAGTGAAGGGAGTGATGCATCGGATCCACACAGGGGATGCACCCCCGCAGGCAGTATCCCCATACCGAGTAACGGGACCCTATAGGGACAAGGTGCGGAAGGAGTTGGACGAAATGCTGAGGGAGAACATAATCGTCCCCTCTTCTAGTCCTTGGTCCTCTCCGATAGTCCTTGTGGACAAGCCTGATGGGAGCATTAGGTTTTGTGTTGATTACAGGAAATTAAACCGTGTAACCACTCCTGATGCCTACCCAATGCCCAGGCTAGACAACCTGATTGAAACCATAGGGGGTTGTCGGTTCATCTCATCATTGGACCTGGTAAAGGGATATTGGCAATTAAGAATTGATCCCAGGGATCAAGAAAAGACTGCCTTTTGCAGCCCTTTTGGTCTCTATGAGTTTCGAGTCCTGAGCTTTGGTCTCAGAAATGCACCAGCCACATTCCAAAGGCTGATGGACCAGACCTTGGCAGGGCTCAGTGACTTTACAGTGGCCTACATTGACGACATAGGGATCTTCAGTAATACCTGGGAAGATCACCTGATACACCTGGAGTTAGTGCTGCAGAGGTTAAGTGCAGCAGGGCTAACAGTAAAGGCCAGCAAGTGTCAGCTGGGTAGCCCAGAAATAAAATACTTGGGTCACATGGTAGGGGGAGGAATGATAAAACCCCTGGAGGCCAAAATAGAAGCTGTTCGTGATTGGCCTAGACCCAAAACCAAGAAAAAGGTCAAATCATTTCTTGGGTTGGTGGGCTACTACAGAAAGTTCATCCCGAGGTTTAGCGAGATTGCGGCTCCGCTGACCGATCTGACGAGGAAGAAGGCTGATGACCGCATCCCGTGGACCAGCGACTGTGAGGCGGCGTTCCAGAGGTTGAAGGAGGCGTTAATCAACTATCCTGTCCTGCGTGCTCCAGACTTCGACCGGGAGTTCATCATCTACACCGATGCGTCTAACAGCGGGGTAGGAGCAGTTCTGTGCCAGGAGGATGAGAATGGTGACCAGCATCCAGTGTCCTACCTGAGTAGGAAACTTCAAAAAGGTGAGAGACATTTGGCAACCGTGGAGAAGGAGTGTTTGGCCATAGTCTACGCGATCCAGAAGGCCAAGCCTTACATCTGGGGAAGACATTTTGTTCTGTGTACTGACCATTCACCATTGCAATGGTTAAAGACAATGAAAACCCACAATAGCAAACTTATGAGGTGGGCTTTGAACTTACAGGACTATGACTTTGAAGTGAAGGTGGTCAGAGGGTCAGTGAACTGTGTTGCTGACGCCTTATCAAGAAGACCTGAAGACTGAAGACGGCGAAAGAACATGGACTATATGTATATAATGAAGACAAAAAGTTAAAATGTACCTGGTTTTAAATTGGTTTGTATTAATAAAGGTAAAATTGATGTAATGCATATGGTAAATGTTTGAAATGCCTATTTGCTATGTTTAACTTGGAGTGTAAGTATATGTAAGTATTATAGGGTATGTATAACTGTTGTTGTATGTTTTATACAGGTTGTTTTTTTGGTGAAAAGCACCTTAGCTTTCCCCCTACAAAACAACTTATAAAGAGGGGAGGTGTTACATAACAGCACTGATGTTACCTGTCTGTCATGGGTTTGGAGGGAAAGTTCCATCCTATGGGGAGTGGAAGGCGGGACATCAGGAGGAGGGGCTGTACTGTATAAATATGTGATGCCTGTGTGGTGAAGAGGAGATGCTGAGACAGACTGTGAGACACTGGGTTGGGACGAAGCAGCAGCTGGGGAAGAAGAAGCTGTTGTGGGAGTCTGGGTGTCTGACAGGGTACTACTGTGTGTCAGAGTACCAGCCTGATAGGTTCAGGGGTCTGTTGGTTAGCCAGAACTGATGGGTTCAGGGTCTGTGCTTTAAGTTAAAGGTTCTAGGTGAACCAAACTGTATGCTTGTGTGTGTGAGAATAAGCCACGTTACTTTATTTTATTCACCTGATTGTTTTATTTACCCTGTTTGTATTTAAAATAAACCTTATTCTTTTATTGTTTAAAAATCCATCCCTGGTCTGTGTGACTTATTATAGGGAATGGTTGGTGGCAGCTTAGTAACTGTGTGATAGATCCCAGTAGGTCTGGGTTTGTCACAGTGGGTTCTGTCTGAACTCTCTTCGTTCAAACCTCTCTGAGCAGACCGGCATGCATTTTCCTATGATTTTTTTTTTAGGGAAAACTACATGCATATACAGTTCTAGGTATATCCTTGATCTGTATCCTATATAACAGTGGTCCCCAACCTTAGGCCTCCAGATGTTCTTGAACTTCAACTCCCAGAAATCCTGGCCATCAGAGGTGGTGGTGAAGGCTTCTGGGAGTTGTAGTCCAAGAACATCTGGAGGCCTGAGGTTGGGGACCACTGCTATATAATACTCAGTGATCTCAGTTCTTTGCCTGCTGATCCTTACGTAGCCACATCCTTGCAAGAAGGAGGTATCAGCAGACTTAAGGGAGAATCCTATAGTTTGTTTGTTTTTAAAAATACATTTACAGTACAAGGCATTTACCTCCTTGAGCAATGATAATGCTCAGTAGTCAAAGACCAGCTCTGAACTTCTCTTAGGAGGAATTGAAACAGGAAGGGAGAAGAGGATAGGAAATATCATGGAGCAGGGCATGGCTGGCTGGCAAACTGGAACTCGGGGGGCATAGTTTACATTACAACATTTTGTTGCAGATCCTTCTCGAAATTATTTGAAGTTATTTGAAATCTTGCACACTCAATACTAGTTTTCCTTGGAAAATTCAAGTCATTGGAAGAAATCAATGATTTTCTCAGTCAAATTGTAGATATTTAAGAACAGAATTCCTACTTCAGGGGAAAGGGGACTAAATCCTTGTTTTCAAGTTTTTGTGTCATTTCTCCTGCATTGTGTGCTGGAGAATGGGAGATGATTTTTAAAAAAAGACCAGCAGTGTTGCATCAGGGGACTACATATAGGCTTTATCATACTACTTTTTAAAGCGCTTGCAATGATAACGGAAAACGGCATCTAAACCCCAGTGCAGTACTATATTTGTGATAGCTGCTTCATCATTTCCATGCAGACAAAATGGAAATCAAACAGCTCCACATTTTTGCTCTCAGACTGGATGTTGTGTTGACTGTGTACACTTATCTCGATACAAAAATATTGTGTTGGTTGTAGCAGGAGGAACAGAAAACTGTCTATTTACTAAGAAGTGGCCAAAATTCCAGCACCATGTGAAGTCTTAATGATCCAGGGACACATTATGGGACCGTTTTAATATAAGCAAATGCAAAAACGAATAAAGAAGTCATCTCTCTCCTCCTTTTTATGATCTCCTCTGTTCTTAACCCCTTTGCCATTTCAGTGAAGTTAAATTTTAAACACAACTAACTTAATGAAAGTATACATAGTATTTTCTCTGTGGGGACCTGGGTTATTTCAGTCATGAACACAGCGAGCAGCTGCAGGTGTTGTACTAAATAAAGTAATAGAAAATGCCTAACTGGTAACAGTGGAAGCTCTGTTTCAAGCTTCTTGTCTGCTTTTTATTAATAGCCAGATTCTTTTCTATCGGCAGTCACAACAGCCTCTACCTTGTTTTTTAGTGAGGGTATTTGGACAGGGAAAAGATAAATTTTGAAATGACTACCAATGATTTGGTGTCTGCAGCCAGTTCATAGTTGAATAAGCTTTCAATCTTCTTTCACAAGGAGAGAAGGTAAACCTATGATTCAGAAAGAAGAGGAAACTAGGGGTTACAAAGGTTGAGAGGCCAAGTACTATGAAACAGGCCCCCTCCATCAAGTCAGAAACCTTGGCAGGATAACTAGAAACAGACCAACCCTTAAATCCTCCAGTTCACGAGCTAGCAGTGAGATAATTAGCTTGAATAAAACTAATACTTCAGTGTTCAGTTTCACCATGGTATAGACGAGGAATTTATTAGTGAGAATACTTTGGAGAATGTGTTTTATTTGAGCTATTGCACTCAAGAGCAAATATATTCACAAGCTGGTAAAAGAAGATAGGAAATGCACTGTCATCTCACTGGACGAGAGGAGAGAATTTAGAAACATTTGTTCTTGGAGGGGAAGAAGAATCAAATTGTGATTTGCTAGAAAGAAAACAGATGAGACCTGTTGCATCCAAAGTTATCAGAATTGTGTTTCCTTCCCTGAAATTAAGAGTATTCGGCAGCTTTGGGGAATTATAACAAGCCTCGGAGACATATTAAGAAGAACTGAAAAATATGCAGAAAATAAAACTTCAGGTTTGTTCTATAGGATAATAAAATTATTAGACCAAGTAAATGCCCGTGAATGCTGCAGCCACTCTGAGCATATCACCCAATTTGCTCCCAGATAATGTGAGTGAACATGGTCCCACTGAGAGTTTCACCAAAACATGGAGAAATTTTGTTGAGCATAATTTGTTCCCATTCATATTTAAGAAGATTTAATCAATTGACTAAATCGATTAGTAAACCAGAATGCATGGCATGAGTGAATTGATGGTCCTTACAGCCACTGAATCAGTGGGATTTTCATAACTGTTGATTGAGGAACTGATTCAAGTTGAAACTACCAATTAGCTGTAGGCCCATGTGATCAAACTGACTATGATTTTTTTTTAGCTGATCAATAGTACTCATTTCTGTTCTTTTGCTAGTTAGTGGATGGAGAGCAAAACTAAAAAAAAAAAACAAGAAATATACTTTCAGGCACACAGACTCACATAGATAAGGAACATTGGTTACACCGCAAAGGCTCTTCAGGAAATTCCTTCTATCTGATGAGCTGTTGGCTTACTGAAGAGCATTTCATATGTCACCAGCTAACTCAAGTACTGCATTATGTTGTTTTTACCAAATCCTTTTAAGAACACTTTTTTTCCCTTCCCAGTCAACTCTTCTGGTAACAGGAATAGTACAAGTTGCCAGTTAGAAATTAGCAGAGGATATGTAAATGCATCGCTATTTTGTACAGACAATAATAGTATATGATTGAACTTTAAGAGGGTAAAAAGATCTATCCTGGTCTTGGAATCTTGTGATGGAATTGCCTTTGGCAATAAGCATAAATGGGGGAAGGGGGGGTTGGGAACAAGCTGTCTTTTAACACTTCAAACTAGGATGATTTAACAGAGTGTCTCAATTTTGTGAGCCGGCTCTTCCCAGACTCTACCCAAACAAAGCTACTAATGTGTGGTCATTTTCTTGGCAAACCCACTTGGTGCTGATAACACCACTGCCTTCTATTCTCCAAGGATCTGGTTGCTGGAAGACTGTTCCGTACCTCATCCCCCCATGCTTCAGATGCGGGTGATCCTCCGACTGCACGGCGCCAACCACAACATGCTACCCACCGTGAGAGAGCAGGACGCAGGCTGCTGTAGTCAGGAGTTATCGTCTATCATACTGATTGACGAAACCAAGAGTGAGCAGAAAAAATAAACACGAACAGAGGCTGCACTGTATGGGGCAGTCAGCTGGGAGTTTTAGTATTTGGCCTTGGTGATCCTACTCTCATGGTAGGTTATCTTTTCCGTGTGCTATCATTTATCATAACTTTGAGGGCCAGCAAAAGAAGCAAACCCTATAATTTTCCTATTGGGGACATTAATTAAGCATTTCTTTTTTTTTAAAGAATTACTTCCTCTGCCCCCCCCAAAACAATTCTACCATCTCAGACTCTATTCCCCAAAGAACAGTGAAACCCAATCTAAGTACAATCCTCTTTTCTTTTTTAACTTTTATTACAGCAATAGAACATTTTGAGCAATTAACCTTTGCTAAACTGTCAGACCCAGAATTCTTAGGCAGGCATATCCTATCTCAAATTTTAACTTTCCATCAGAGCAAGAGATGCTTAAAACAGAACAAGGCCCTTCACAGTATTCGGCAATAGATGTTGTCTTTGTCACTAACAACTCTTCTTGAAATAATGATGGTTGACTTTTGCAAGCAGAAACCAGGTCCTGTATTGATCTTGACAGCCACCATAAAATACTCCCCAAAGTGTCAGTAACAAAGATGATTTGTATGTGGCTTGCAGTCTCCCAGTGTCCTAATAGCTTTCTCATTCCAACACAGAAAAACGCCAAGCATAAACCAGCTGGTTAAAGCTGATACAAGCATTTCTTCTCTCAGCAGGCCATTCTTGCATAACCATTTATTCTGCCGAGTTTTAAAGTGCCTGAAGGATTTAATTATGTACATAGACAACCGCTATAAACTCTATTCAAGGTTTTTTTATTGACTTTTGTGCTGGGCAGCTCTTAGGCATTTCAATTAAATGTTTTTATAAGAAAGCTACAATATTGTAACCTATATATATTTTTCTCCCTTTGTAGATAGTTCCAAACAGTTCTGGTTGATTGAATAACGTTTATTTAATTGACAGGGATCTTTAGTATCTTAAAAACTAGTCTTGAAGATATACATAAAGATACATTTCAAAAGGCCTGACAGGGTTCCTAAAAGAATTGGGGCGGGGGGGGGGGGACTCTCAGTTTCTTGCTTCTGTGTCAATTGTAACTATATTACAAAACTAGGCATTCTGCTTGCAGTACTGTGGCACTGAAAGTATATTTTCACTATTTCCATCCAGGCACTTGCAATACTCATTTTCCATTCTTAAAGCCTTGAAAATGCCCAGTCAGAATTGAGCAACATGATCAGCAAAAAATACATAGTACTTGAACACAGTGATAGACGTTTGAAGATATATTCCCAGTTCTAGCTCGTCTGCTTAGCCAGCACAATCTTCTCAAGCCTTGTTACTACAGGTGGACACTCCTAGAAAAGTATGGAAGGCAGTTACTAGAAACGGAGCCTTCTCGACTGTGGCCCCATGTTTATGAAACAGGCTCCCCCTGGAGGTTGGTCAGCAATGTTCCCTCTAATTTTCCACCAGCACCAAGGATGAACCCAACACAACACACGCAAGGTTCTAGCCACAACTGGCAGCAAATGAGCAGCAACACTAACTGCGGGTATGCAGCACCAATTCAGTGCTGCACAGCCATGCACCCACACAGTTTAGAGGGAACGTTGTTTGTCAGGCCACTTCCTTGAATACATTTAAATGATTGCTGAAGACAAAAATGTTTAGTGAATCCTCCCCGGAGGTAACTGCAGGATTTAATTTTATTCACCCTTCTGTCATCATTAGTTGTTTTATTCGTAGATTCTGAGATTTTTTTTAATTTAATTTAATGTGTGAGTCCATGTTCTTTTTGGGTTGCTGGGAATTATGGAAATACTGTATGTTTTTAACTGTCCTGAGTCGTATTCTGCACTAAGTGCAGAATACGACTCAGGGTATGCAGTATACATACATACATACATACATACATACATACATACATACATACATACATACATACATACATACATACATACATACATACATACATACATACATACATACATACATACATACATACATACACTCAGAGAGAGAGAGAGAGAGAGAGAGAGAGCTTTTGTTGGAAAGCACCACTTGAGATTGCTATTGGAGACCATAAGAATACAGTACTTCTAATACAGATGCTTTCTTGCCTATATAAAACATAGGGGAAAACTTGCTGTGCTAGTTTTCTGGACGGCAGAAATTGTTTCCTTCTTAACTTTAATGTAGGGAGTTTTCTGCCGTGCTACGTCCTTCATAGAGAATGAAAGGGTCCAACATAAGACGTATACAGTGCCACCTGCTCCCTGCCCCAAGCTCCAATCTTAGATCTGAGTTGAGCAAGATGCAAGTGCAACAGGAACAGATGAAGACAAGGATATTAACAGGAATCTCCATGTTTAAGTATAGTGTGGGATCTGAACTTATGTCAGATACTTCAAACTAAAACAACTTCAGTTATTAAAAGCACTTCAAAACATTTTAGGTTCATTACACCCATTCCATTTTTTAAAGCTGTATACCCATGAATTTTTAAAGCAAATACTGTAACGCAGGAGACAAATGCTACCGACAGGTGTGTGAAAACAGTATTGTACAGATCCATCCTTAAGAAAGCAGGGATTGGACATGGCTATTTGTCAAATGTACACCTTAATGATAAACCTATTGGATTTGCTATGTAATCCATGGAACAGTCTTTAGAACTTACATATGGTGGACTTCCAAAATGTTTCTTTTTACCCTCCCCCTGAATAACATCAATTAATACTGCAGGTGTGTTTAGAACCCAGTGTGTCAGGAAGATAGCATTAATATGTCCAAATCTTTTGGAAAGACTTTCATCGATTGTTTCTAAAGTATTTACAATAATTCTGCAAATGTCCTTTTGTTTTGATGTAGGACATTTCAGTCCCACTAGGTAGTTGATACCAACCTTGCCTGCAGAAGGTATATAATATCTTCCCAAGGCTTTAAGCAGAAATGAGCACCTTCCTGGTGCTCCTAACCATTCTAATTTCCCTCCCCCTTTCTGCTCTTAATCCGCTCTACAAACCATGAGTGTGCATTCAAATCTACCTCAAATATTTTGCCCACAGGCAATGTAACTCCGAAACAAGCAACCAACGTTTTCACAGCTCGGGAGTAATAGATTAATTTGAACCTAATGTTGCTGTAGTTTACTGCTCCAAATGTTTTGCTGTAGACATAGCCCGAAGGCATGAGGTTGTGGCATGCACAACTCTTGGAATCGTAGCTACAGTTGGCTTAACATCTGTGCATCACATTTGCCATGCACCTCATTATCGTACACCCCACTGTGCTTACCTGTCCCAAACAGCCGTCCAACTACAGGCAACCTAATCCACCTCCCAACCCCAACTTGACTATGGATCTTTGTTCTCGTTCTCAGCCACTAAATTTTGTAAGACTCCTGCAACCCAAACAGTGGGAGGTTAGAGGGTGTCCCTGCAAACCTCCTAAGCAGCTCTACCTTCTTAATTTTTTTTACTAGGGCAAGGGTTGGAGAAAGATTTAGGTTCCTAACATGTCACTGCATAAATTGTGCCATTTGCAGGATCGAATATATAAAGGCCTGTGACTAAGCACACAAACATGTCATCAAGAATGAAGTTGTTTGTTTTGACTTTAACAAGTTCAGCCTGGATCAATTCTCTGTAAACAAAGGAAGGATAATTTCTAATGGCAGATAAAAATCCTTGAGGCAGAAAGGTTAGTATCCAAAATCAAAACCAACTGCTCCTCAGAATGAAGTTGCTGGGTAGATTGTTTTCAGACATTTTCACAAATGTCAGCCTGGTTTTGAGTATGAATGGACCCAGGTTTAAAATCAAAAAGTAACCATGCAGTATTTCGTTCATCTCTTTATTTATTCTACTTCAATCCCACCCAACTAGTGACAAACCACTACTCTGGGTGGCTTACAAAACAAAGTGCAATGGAGCAGTATTCGCATTTCAACTTGTTGACACTTTGGATATAACCAATAAACAATGTTTGAAAGACACTGATCATATTACCTATAAAGCTGTACATCCTTCAGCTTTAGCAAGTGAGAGTGTTCTCCATCATCATGGCCGAAGACGAGCATGGTCCAGAAGTAATGGCAATCAGCTAGAATACTAGGGTTGTTATTTAAAAAAATAAAATTAAAGCGAATTAACAGTGTCACCTGGACAGATTCACAGTTCTATTCTCTGTGATATTGAAGGAAAAATAAAAGGTGAAGGGTTCATTTCTTAACCCCACATTATTAATTACAGATGAGGCGTGATATAATGAAAAAAAAAGAAGTAGAGAAGGGTCAGCGATACAACATGGGGTTCAATAAATTATCGGCTCCAGTTGTAATCACCTTGCACTGCTTTGTAGAAAAATCACTGGAAGATCGGATGAGTCTTCACTCCTCCAATTGTACTAATCAGCCCAAAGGATCAAGTTGTTGTTACTCTTATCTAAACACTGAAAACCACAGGCTTTTCACTATGTATTGAAGAAAATAAGTGGCTTGTGATGGATTGTCAGTTGCTATAGCTTCTAATTACAATGTCTGTTGAGTCAACCAATGGGGGTTCTTATTATTTTGTGAGGCTTCTTTGTACATATGTATTTCTTTATTGCAGGATTAGTTTTATTTTATTATTTTTGAAACTCTGTTTTAACTTTTAATAGAGGCAATGTCCAAAGCAAATAGTATAACTGGACTGATCCATATAATTGTTTGGACTCTCTTTTCAAAATACTAAATGGAAGTGGCTTATACTGTCCCATATCACACGTATTCTCATCAGAAACCTGCAAATACATTTAATTCATTGGATTAAAATGGTTGATGGTTCTTGATTTCAGTTCTATAGGTCCGCATAGTCAAAGCTATGGTTTTTCCATTAGCAATGTATGGAAGTGAGAGCTGCACCATAAAGAAGGCTGACCGCCGAAGAATTGATGCTTTTGAATTGTGGTGCTGGAGGAGGCTCTTGAGAGTCCCCTGGACTGCAAGTAGAACAAACCTATCCATTTTAAAGGAAATCAACCCTGAATGCTCACTGGAAGGACAAATCCTGGAGCTGAGGCTCCAATACTTTGGCCATCTCATGAGAAGAGAAGACTCCCTGGAAAAGACCCTGATTTGGGAAAGTGTGAAGTCAAGAGGAGAAGGGAACGATAGAGGATGAGATGGTTGGACAGTGTCACTGAAGCTACCAGCATGAATTTGACCCTACTCCGGAGGCAGTGGAAGACACGAGGGCCTGGTGTGCTCTTGTCCACGGGGTCATGAAGAGTCGGACACAACTTAACGTCTAAACAACTACAAGTCCCATTTTCATTATTAGTCTGGGTAGCCCAGAGTCAGGAGGCTTAAGGTGACCCAGCACGGGGAGGCTTGAGATGGCCGGGTTTCTTTGGCCGCTCGCCTCCCGGCTCGCTCCTCGCCACCCTCCACCATTTGAATTTCCCGCCATCGGCCCATGTAGGGTGGTGCGGAGCAAGTGGAAGGCGAGCTGGGAGGCGAGCGGCTGAAGCATCCTTGCCGGTGGCAGTCACAGCAGCAGTGGAAGCCCGGGAGGCTTTGGAGGCTTCGGACTGGTAAGTTGTTGCTTTTTCCTTTTTAAAAAACTGCTCTGGGTGGGTTTTAGAGGGTGGGTTTGGACTGTGGGGGTTATGTTTCTGTGCTGTGTTGTTTTGTTTTTGGATTTGATTGATTGATTGATTGATTGATTGATTGATTGATTGATTGATTGATTGATTGATTGATTGATTGATTGATTGATTGATTGATTTCCAGTGTGGGTCTTCCTCTGTTTAGTTTTATTTTTATTTTTGGTATTTTTTTGAAATGCTGGAATGGATTAATCCCCTTCCCATGCATTTCAATGGGAAATGGTGCTTTGACGAACATTTTGACTTACAAACACCATTCTAATACGGATTTAAGTTCGTAAGTCGAGGTACCACTGTACAGTGGGGTCTCGACTTACAAACTTAATCCATATTGGAAGGCAGTTCTCAGGTCGAAAAGTTCTTAAGTCGAATCTGCATTTCCCATAGGAATGCATTGAAAACCATTTAATCTGTATTTGCTCTTTTCGTCCATAGAAACTAATGGGAAGCTGCTATTCCGCCTTCTGCCACTAGAGGGGGATATTTTTTCTTTTTTCCTTTTAACCTAAGATGACTTAGCTTTAAAAAAAATGAAAAAAAAAGAGTTCGTAACTCGAATCTAAGTTCGTAAGTTGAGTCGATATATTCCTATGAGAGCGGTTCGTAAGTCGAAACGTTCGTATGTCGAGCCGTTCGTAAGTCGAGACCCCACTGTACATGTCTGCTTGTGGCACACTGTATAGTTGAGTGACATAGGAATGCTTTATAGCAGGGTGCTAGATTAGATTGTCTTAACCACCTTCCGCAGACCTACAAACTTGAATTTGGAGGCGACTCTGCCAAACCTTTACTGACTTATAAAAATGTCTATGGAGCATGAATACATGGTGTCAGTTTGAGGATTCCAGAATTCATTATTACTCATATTATTATCGATTCTGCTTTTACTGTAACTGATATCCATGCATGGGCAAGCAATACATATATTTTCTGTGGGTACACCAATTTGCACACCTTCTGTGCTTGCAAATAAATGACGTTCAGAGCAGTACCAAGATTTTACAGCTCTATGAAAAAGAAATATCTATCTGTAACCCACCTTTCCACCAAAGAGGCAGAGATGGCATACACAAGCATGTCTTAAGGTTATCTAAGAGTATCCTCTTCCAGACAGAGCAAATGTTCTTGTAAAAGAAGTGGGTTCTGCAATGATGGTTTCAGTGCTTTTCCTGCCATCCAAACAAAAGAGGTCTTGGTATGACAGATTAACCACATCTCTTTAGCTGTATAAGGGTAACCTGGATGAGGGGGTGAAGGGGATGCTCATTGAATTTGCAGATGAGATCAAACTTGAAGGACTAGCTAATCTTATCTATTTATTTAAAATATTTTTATCCCATCTTTCTCCTGAAATAGGACCCAGGGCAGCTTATATCATTAAAAAGACTGTGTTCAAAAGCTAAAAATAGTATGTAAATATTTTTTAAATTAAACAAATATTATATTAAAAGTAGTAAGTAAAAGCAGTACAACACATCAAGCGCACCTGTGAGAGTGATGGGACAGAGAGAAAGGCCTCCCTGGATGCTAATACATCAGAAGACAGAATCAGAATTCAAGAGAACCTTGATAGCTTGAACAACTGGGCTTAAAGAAACAAAATGGGTTTTAAGAAGAAAAAAGTCTTGAATTGGATGGAAAAACTGAGATTTAGCATGGGAGACAGCTGGTTCTGCAACAGCACTTGTGAAAAGGATCTTTGTAGATCACAAGCTAAATAGTAATGTGATGAAGTGCTAAACCAGCCCAATGCTATATTAGACTACATCAATAAAAGCATAGCATCAAGATTAAGGGAAGTAATAATACCACTTTGCTTCGGTCCGACTTCACGTATAACACTGTGCCTAGTTCTGAGCACCAGAATTTAACAAGGAGAATGAGAAGTGAGAACATTCCACAGGAAGGTGATTAGGATGATCAGCTGAGAAGAACAGCTGATAAAAGCAGGCATGTTTAGGCTACAGAAGAGAAGACTGAGAGGTGACATAAGAGAAGTCTTCGAAAATGCAGAAGATGGATCAAGCTTGTTTTGTCCAGCTTCCATGGGTAGGACTTGAACTAATACAGTGGGGTCTCGACTTACGAACTTAATCCGTATTGGAAGGCAGTTCTCAGGTCGAAAAGTTCTTAAGTTGAATCTGCATTTCCCATAGGAATGCATTGAAAACCATTTAATCCGTATCTGCTCTTTTCGTCCATAGAAACTAATGGGAAGCTGCTATTCCTCCTTCTGCCACTAGAGGGGGATATTTTTTTCCTTTTAACCTAAGATGACTTAGCTTAAAAAAAAAGGAAAAAAAAGAGTTCGTAACTCGAATCTAAGTTCGTAAGTCGAGTCAATATATTCCTATGAGAGCGGTTCGTAAGTCGAGACCCCACTGTAGATCCAAATTAAAAGAAAGGTGATTTGGACAAAACATTAGAAAGATCTTGATCACAGTAACAGATTTCAACAATGGAACAGACTGCCTTGGAAAGCGGTGGATTCTCCTTCACTGGAGGGTTTTAAAGCAGAGGTTGAATGGCTACCTGTCAAGATTGGTTTAACAGTGGATTTCCAGTGTCTGCTGGTCTCAAGGGCTCTTGGGGTCCCACTTCTAAAATTCTATGATTCTTTGAATAAAGAGACTTTGCTGCAAACAGGAAACTAGCACATTTTGAAAGAGAAACTCACTTCCTAGAGGGGAAAGGGTGTCTTCAATAATTTGTTTTATTTTCCTAAAATCACAGCCCTCTACTTCCTGACATTATGCATGAATCTCAATTAAGGCAGTATCACATACACACACACTCCCGGGTGGCGCTACTACTTTATATTGAAGACCCATGCACCAGACTTACCTGATGGATTCCTATCAATTGGTTTAGATTTTTTTTTTTTTTGCTGAATTCCAAAATCCTCACCATAGTCCATCAAAATACCTGCATGTCTTGTTACATGCTTGAAATAATTTGTTCTGTATGGAGATCATTACCTTTACCGTTTTTTTTTTTTTGTTTTTTTTTGAAGTAGCTCTTAATTATTGGGAGCAGACAGATGGAATATGTTAAATTTAAGGTATCAATAAGAAGGAAGGGAAAGCTCATTGTTCCGCCTTCTCAATTTGGTACCTTCAACTTCTTTGCCAAGTTTTTTTCCCTATATAAAATGGGGTGGGAGGCAGCGCATGGAACATTCTTCATTAAGACACTGCAGTTGATTTCTAGATAACAAGCAACAACACAGGCTTAAAATATAGTATTTTTAAAACTTAATCTGTTTCATAAGGGAAAAGGTCTGAGTTTGATCTGTAAAAAAACAGGAAGCTGTGTTTATATGAAAATGTTATCTTTGCTTGGAATTCAGAAACTGCCAGGTTTTTAAGGGGGGGGGGGTTAGTTGTTGCTTTAAAGGCCCATGAAAGTGATTTAATGTATTGTTTCAGCCTCTTCAAAATAAATATTAAGCTACATCAGTATAAAATTAGACAATAAAAAATGCCTGTAGCTACAAAGAGAGGGGCTGTATAGCATGTCACGGATAATTTCAGCAGTGGAATATAGCAGACAGGTATATGAAGGCAGATCCTGAGCAGAAATGGGATCTTATCCAAATGGAGCAATGGCGCAGTAGGGCCAAGACAGAGATGAGAATAAGATGTCAGCCAGAATCAAAACCAAGAATTTCATGGGGAAGGATGCTAAGGAAGTAAATAGGCAGTATACCAGAGAGTTGAAAAATAGTTGGGAGGCTCTGAATTATGTTTTACAAATTGCAGCCATGTATTTGAAAGCATCTACTACCTCAAGCTCTGTCTCTCCCATATCTGGAAGAATGGAGGACAGAGGCCTTGAAGTTCTTAATCATATCAGGACTCTTAAGTAGTTACACAGATTACCTATAGCGAGAACTGCTCTTATTCTGTTTACAGCACCATTCTTTCTAAATTCGCAGCTATACACATATATTCATGTATGCATATCTCATGGAAATACATAGTACTTGTTGTCCTATCTTTTGGCAACATGTACGCTATCTACCCTAACCGGAAATGGACCAGTCGCAAAGAAAAGAAAGAAAAATCTAAATTTCTGAGTGGCGGTGTTTGTGTGTATGTGAATGAATAAAGTAGTTGAGGCCAATGTACTTATACAATCCAAACAATGACAACGTATTTATAGCCAGGTCACGTCTGGAGCATTCAACAATGTATTGTGAGAGGCAAGAGGGAGAGATGGTCCAAATTCTAGGCAAGCAATAGTGTCCCATCTTCTGGCTGCAATGCCAAGAGTCTTGTCACTAGCAGTGTTAGTACACTGACCACAAGACACTTGGTACAGTTCTCGGCCAGCCCAAATCCATGTGCATTTGACATTTCATAGGAACCATTTTTACATCATTTTAAAGAAATGCTATTGAACTGATTGCTCATTACATTCAAACATATGTTGAAAATAAATAATAATGAGTCTACAGTAATCATTTTTCTTAAGATGATTACACTCCTGCGACTCTTTTAATCCATGAGTTCAACATATGAATAAAAGGACAAGAATATATACTAGATTCACATTATCCAAACATTTCCATTTCTGTTCTCCAAGTGTTCCTCTTATTTCTGTTGTGCTTTGCATTAAGCTGTCTCATTTTAAGAAAGACATTATGTCACTTTTCTGTTTATTAATGGTGTTGGCCCTAGGCCCTAACAATAATATTGGGCCATCTACACCCATTTCTGACAATCAGCCCAGTGATTAAAAAGATTGTTGTGGGCTGAAAAACAAAATAAGGAATTTAGTCATCCAAGTATTGCATTTATTGATCAGTTGGGTAATTCAATATAATGATGTAGCAAGCTTCACATTTTATCTTTGAAATCTTGCAGGAAGATTATTAGACTGATTCTGGTCTGCAGCTATGGAAATTATTGGTCAGCTTCTAAGGACTTGGAAATACTAGACTGATACAGTCTACTTGATACAGAAAAATCAAAATCGAAGGCATCTCATCTTTCGACTGCTTTGTCTTTACTAGCTATATCTTTAATAGAAAAAAGAAATTATATGTGGAGTGATCATTTAATAAAAAAGTTTCAGCTGCTTTCTATCAGAACAGCAGTTTGATTTCTAAAAGAAGATGCCAACATCAGAAAAGTACTAAGGAATGAGGATCCAAATACACAACGCACAGCCAAGATTTTCCCTGTCAGCGCTTTATTTCCACTTCACTGAGAGGTGGTTTTAAATTGTATCAATGATGAATCTCTTCATTCCTTACAGTTTCAGTATGTTGAATGATGCTGTCAATTTCCGTTGCAAAGGGACTGAGTTTCTGTGTGGTGTGGCCATTTGGCCATTTTTTGGCCAGTGCGCTTGTGCCCTTTAAAAAATTTTTCTTTTAAAAGGCATATCGATACATCAAAGCAGATGCTACCCCCCAAAAAAAGGGGGGGAATACATTGCTCAGAAGCCCCTTGCAGTTCGAGAAAGAGAGTTTCACATCTTGGGATTATTTGAAGGGTAAAAAGATGCCTAGGGGGAAAAACAGGAATACTTTGCTCAGATGGAGACAGCCTTCCCCATCTCCCTTGTGAGTGAAAGACGACTAGAAAGAGAGACATTTCCTGCTTTGAACTGTAAAGAAAGAAGTGTTATATTGGTGTCTCCTCTCTCTCTTTTTTAACCCTACCATTGTATTGAGAGATAGCGAGTGGAGGACAGGAGGGCCTGGCGTGCTCTGGTCCATGGGGTCACAAAGAGTTGGACATGACTAAACTACTAAAGAACAACAACAAACAAATTGTGCTTCACATTTCTGGCAGATTGCCTTCTCCCACCTAGATCTACCCGAATCACTCTGCTGAAGTGAAATCCCAGAGGGAAGGGAACCACTTCCCTGGACTTGGACTGCTATTAGGTGATGGCATAGCAGAGGAAAAAAGGCAAATGGATCTATATTATTTCATGTTTCTGCATGTATTATAGTTAAAATAAAAGATGCTACCAAGTTGCACTATGTCTCCACTCTCTGTGTCTGGTCCGATAGGATCTTTCAATGCCCCACTGCCAATGGAGGACCTGGGAGGCTGCACGGCTTCTCAACTAAAAAAGCTTATTGAATGAGGCTGCCCTTTTTTCATGTGCTGAATATGCACCACCAATCTTTTCTGACTCAAGATGCCTGCATAGGCAGGTGTTAACAGTGTCAGTCTCGTATGCTTCCTGCATGTCCATGTGGGTGTACAAATTCATGGAGGGGTGAGGCTGTGCCTTGCTGGTCCCATTCTAGAAAGTTCTGTGTTGATGGAATCCCAATATTTCCTCAACAGAATGTGTAAAAAGTAACATCTCACCATCTACAATTGCACATATGTTTGCACTCCTGTTTTTTTAAACACATTCTGCTCATTGTCAGAGGAGAAAACCATGTATGACACTCCAAGCTCCTTGGAGGAAATAGGGGATATACTTCAAGAAGGAAAGCTACATTTCTATTAATGTCATTTATCCCTCTATAATTCTTCTTTATCTTCCCTGTTCTATCTTACTCTATTTTAATCTTATTTCCCATATATTCCCATAATTATTGCCCTTTGGAAACAGATGAACTTCATAGCTGAAGCAGTTATAGCAACTGTCCCTTTAAAGGTGGGGCGGGTGGATTCTCAGAAATGATGCTACAAGAAAGGAGGTTTACAGCTTATTTTCAAAAGCTGAGCTACCTAAACTAGATGATCATATGGACCTACTCAACAAAGTCATTGTAAGTTTATTGAAATAGTATATTAAAAGGATGGTGAATACTTAAGTAATGTTTTCCATAAATAGTCTAGGAGATACTACTGGAATTTCTCTCTCTCTCCATAGTACAGCTTACATTCAATACAACCCAACAGAACATTCTCACTTACAATGCACACTCTTAAGAGGCAGGGTAGGAAAAGCTGCCAATGGATATATCAAACATTTAATTGGCCAACATTATATTAACAGATAGAGGGTACATCATCCAAAGTGGCAAGGGGTTAGTAACACCAAAGAGCTTTGAAAAAGGCC
The DNA here is from genome assembly GCF_051106095.1 of Pogona vitticeps. NCBI lineage: Eukaryota > Metazoa > Chordata > Lepidosauria > Squamata > Agamidae > Pogona > Pogona vitticeps. The sequence goes on along the minus strand of NC_135785.1, from coordinate 18,198,192 downwards.
ATTCATAAAATCAAATAGTCAGTTACCACCCATTTTCAGTTTCCTTCATGAACTCTTGTTTTGTATGAGAGGTCTGTTTAATGGTAAAAGATTTATTCCCCTTTTTTTTTCAAAATTAAGTTAAAATAGTTGAGCAAATACCTCATTCTTATTAGCAGACACAAACCTGCATGTGATTAAAGCCAAGTATGAGCAAAATTAAACATTTGGCTAACAAAAAATGGTATCTGCTATCAGAGTTGCAAAAATCCGAGTGTTTAAAGGGGAAATGGAGGCCCATTGACCTGAAGCCCACTCCCTTGGGTCAGTGCATGCTGGGAGGGGAAATAAGCTACAGAGCAGATAATTTTCAGCTTGAATGGTTTTACTTTCTTTACCAGGCCTCACAAAAACAAACTGACAAAACAAGGGACACAAAATTAATGACCCGTACATTCTGTCAATTGACTCTTAGTAACAGTGGCTAGTTCACCTTAATTTTTTCTTCTCTTTCACTTTGAGCAAGCTGCTCCAGGCAATGATATAGGTAAGACACGGATTTGTTTTTAAACCTTTCTAAAATACAACATTTTCTCTTTTTTTAAAATGTGTTTTGATCCAAACACATAAAGTGAAGAACTTAGGCAACTTCTGTATATACGTGTTGCTCAGTGTAAATGATTTTGTTGGCACAGATGATTTATATTTTCATTGTTTATGCAAATGAGGCCATACCAGTTGGATTTTTACACACACTGTAAAAACATTAAAGATGTGGGGTGTTCTTGAAATGCAAGCTCTTACAAGGTTAAAGTTTAATTCAGCAGCGAAAAAGAATGAGTCAGGCAACATGCTTATAGTATGATTATGTGGCAAAGCTTATTTTGCGCTCTCCTGTTTTATGAAAAGGAAAGACCACATGGATGCCAATCCAATAACTACTAATAAAAGTTGCCAATGTAATCATTCCTAGTGATGTTGGCATGCTATCGTTCCCCAACCAGAAACTGCTAGGCAGGAATTTAGAAGTTTTACTCAACAGTGGTTGGAAAAGCTACATCTACATGTTGTGCATCTGTTAAATAAAGCAAGAGTGGAGAACCTTTCATCCTTTAGATGTTTTAGCCCACAATTCCTGTTAGCCCCACCTAGCCTGGTAAACAGTGAAGGGCTAAACAAACTATGGTGCTGGAGGAGACTCTTGAGAGTCCCTGGAGTGCAAGGAGAACAAACCTATCCATTCTAAAGGAAATCAACCCGGAGTGCTCACTGGAAGGACAGATCCTGAAGCTGAGGCTCCAATACTTTGGCCATCTCATGAGAAGAGAAGACTCCCTGGAAAAGACCCTGATGTTAGGAAAGTGTGAAGGCAAGAGGAGAAGGGGACGACAGAGGATGAGATGGCTGGACAGTGTCATTTAAGCCAGTGGTCCCCAACCTTGGGCCTCCAGATGTTCTTGGACTACAACTCCCAGAAGCCTTCACCACCACCTCTGCTGGCCAGGATTTCTGGGAGTTGAAGTCCAAGAGCATCTGGAGGCCCAAGGTTGGGGACCACTGATTTAAGCTACCAACATGAATTGGGCCCAACTCCAGGAGGCAGTGGAGGACAGGAGGGCCTGACGTGCTCTGGTCCATGGGGTCACAAAGAGTTGGACATGACTAAACTACTAAAGAACAACAACAAACAAATTGTGCTTCACATTTCTGGCAGATTGCCTTCTCCCACCTAGATCTACCCGAATCACTCACCATAGCCAGGAGGGATGGCTGAGGGGCCTAACGCCGAGGGAGGCCCGAAAGAAAGAACAAGAAACCGGGCCTTCTTGGCAGTGGCCCCTCGGCTCTGGAATAGCCTTCCATCAGTGATCTGCATGGCTCCCTCGCTGGGTGTTTTTAAGAGCCAATTAAAAAACTGGCTCTTCAGGCAGGTCTTCCCTCCTGTCAATACTTTATTCTTACTATAATTTTCTGTTTTTCCCATCTAGAGCATTTCTAACATTATTGTTTTGAATTGTTTTATCTGATTTAGTTTATAATGTTTAATGGAACCGGCCCTGAGTAGACTCTGTCTAAAAGGGCAGGATAGAAATCCAATAAATAAATAAATAAAATTTCTGCCCCCTTGCAGGGTGGCACAGAGTCTCTGACAGAGAAAAATGTATACAAATTTATTTTTATGATCACAACATGAAACTCTTGAATGCAACCTCACTAATGCTGCTTTATATTTAGACTGGCAATGGGTCTTCCAAGCTCTTAAAAACCGGTCTTCCCCAGTCTTATCACTTTTAAAACCGGAGACACCAGCACTGAAGCCTCTGCATACAAACATGTTCTCTACTACTGTCATGTGTTCCTTGCCGATGATAAAATTTTCTTGTACACAAGGAACTAGCATGTTCTGGGTATACATTTTCTTTCTCTATAGAGAGAGTGTTGGCTGTTTTCCCTTGCAGGGGAGCACTCAAACAGGATGTTCTGCTTACATATTATGTGCTTCTACTATATGTATAGGGAGGTTCTCACAGTCAGTAATTTCTTCCCTAATGTTTATCCTATATCTAGCCTACATGTACGTTTCTTCACCATCTCGCTATGGGTCAACATTTGCTCTTCTCTACCTTTTGGACATTTCTATCATCCTTAAGTTGTTTTCACATGATTTGGCTTTAAGGCACTTTGTCATCCATCATTTTTACTGGGCAATTAATCATGTTCATTTGTGCTACATAACTGAAAATGAAACAAGGCATTTAGTAATATATTCCAGTTCATATTGAAACCATTCTAAAATTCGGTATGTTAAACTTCTAGTAAAATACTATGCCTCATCTCATTTCACCAGATTATTTTTTAAAAAATCAAATCAAACCAGTATAAATAATGGGTAGAATTACAGAGCTGCAGGGAATGTCATTGCAAATTTCCTGGCATTTTCTATGTAACTATAAGTATGACTGGTCTATTTACAGAAAGCCATATATACTGTATAATGTTAACTGAAATCTCATGAAACGAATGCAATCCGATAACCACTAGGGTGCTACTGTGACGTAAAGGATCTGCTACAATTTTATCCAATTCAAACAGGGGGGAAAGCGGCTGTAATAGTTCTGCCCTCTAAACAAATACCTTGTCTGTTCAACTGAACTTGAAATTCAAGGTTATGGATAAGTCATCCAGCAATAAAAATAATGCTGAGGAATAAACAGCATTACACTTCCACCGAACTCAAGTCTTCAGTCAATAACATTTTTAGGAGAACTAAAGAGGTTATGCTTCCTGGATTTCACACAGTTATAATGCTTCACTGGGAGCTTTCAGGAATCAACATGTTTTTCCTGACCCATTTTTACATGTGTCTCTGAGCAGCCTAGTTGTCATAGCCTCCTTGGCTGATTATAGGGTCCATGTAACAGCTTTCCTGGCTCAGCAAAACTAAGAGCGAGAAGGATCTTTGAATTGTCATAGATCACAAGTTAAATATGAGCCAACAGTGTGATGTAGCTACAAAAAAGGCAAATGCTATTTTAAGCTGCATTAATATAAGTATAGTTTCCAAATCCCACAAGGTGCTAGTCCCCCTCTATTCAGTATTGATTAGGCCTCACCTTAAGTATTGTGTCCAGTGCTGAACACCACACTTCAAGAAGGATGCTAATAAATTGGAACAAGTTCAGAGGAGGGCAATAAGGATGATCAGGGGGCTGGAAACCAAGCCTTATGAGGAAAGGCTGGAAGAATTGGACATGTTTAGCCTTGAGAAAAGAAGACTGAGGTGTGATAAGATGGTACTTTTCAAATATTTGAAAGGCTGTCCTACAGAGGAGGGGCAAGATTTGTTGTCAATCATTCCAGAGTGCAGGACACACAACAATGGGCTCAAGTTAAAGGAAGCCAGATTTCCATTGAATATCAGGAAAAAACTTCCTAACTGTTAGAGCAGTACGACAGTGGAACCAGTTACCTCAGGAGTTGGTGCGTGCTCCAACACTGGAAGCATTGAAGAAAAACTTAGATCATCCCTTGGTAGATATGCTTTCGTTGTATTCCAGCACTGAGCAGGGGGTTGGACTTGATGGCCTTGTAGGCCCCTTCCAACTTCACTTTTCTATTATTTTATGATTCTCCCAGTGCTTAGAAATGTAGCTTTTAAAGACTTTGGCTCCCAGAGTCACCCCCTCCCACCGGATCACCAGCAAAAAGTAATGTCTCCAAACCTTTTGTTTAAATCATGGCTCAAAAAGTAATGTTTCCAGACTTTTCTTCTTCTTCTAAGCCTCTAAGGTGACTTCTATAACAGCACGCTTAGCCCACAATGCCCCTAACTCTCCCAGCCTCCCAAAGCAAATGAAATGGCAAAGTATGTGAGCCATACTGTATACTTAACAGAATTTCCAGTCTGTTTTGAACATGTTCATCCTTCTTCAATGAAAAATAGCCATACAGGAATGTATTTTTATTATTGTAAAGGTAAGTTTAAATAGCAAACATGTAAAGGCACCTCTTCTGAAACAGCTAATGATATCAACCTAACTGGGCCCAGCTCACAGAATGAATGTGATAACAGAGTGGAAACTTGAATATAGGCCTGCTGATTCCTAGTCCATTATACCATTCTGGCACTCTTAACCACAATATCAAATGACTTTCTTCTGCATCCTCTCAGTTAAGATTCAGAAAACAACCATGTTGTTCTGGCACATGACACCGAAAATTCCATAAGAGAAAGTAAAACTGCATTAAGAATAAATTAAGTCATGAATAATTTGTTGCTCTTTTCCAACTTTGACAATCCATTGTTTCAGGCAATTACAGTGGTGCCTCGCTTAATGAGCGCATCATTTAACAATGAATCCGCATAGCGACGCGTTTTTTGCGATCGCTAATGCGATCGCATTGCGATGATTCCAATGGGCGAAAATCACTTACCGATCTTCGCATTGCGATGTTCTAAAAACAGCTGATCGGCGGTTCCAAAATGGAAGAATAAAATGGCCACCCACAGCATTTTCGCGCCCTGCCCTCGCTTACCGAGGTGGCAAAAATGGCGGCCGGATGGGGAATCTTCGCTTACCGGTGAGTTTTCGCGCCATAGGAATGCATTAAATGGAGTTTAATGCGTTCCTATGGGGTTTTACATTCTGTATAGCGATGTTTCCGGATAGTGACATTAATCCTGGAATGGATTAACGTCGCTATGCGGGGCACCACTGTACATCCCAATGAGTGACCTGCCTAAGTGCCTCTGAAGCAACCAGTCTGATGCCATGTGTGCTGCTGTGTGGTGTTGCAAGCACAAAATCCAAACAACTATTTGGATAAGTGTCTGAAGGACCCTGCCAAGCACAGGGCAACCATGTTGCCTGAGGTACATGAAAAGGTGTTTTTTCCCCCTCAATAACTAGCTCCCTTGCTTGAATCTTTGCTTCTTCAATCCACCAGTATTTTTCAAACTCTGCCAATCTGAACTACAAAACTTTATGGAGTCTTATAATATGCCAACTGTATTTTAGGGTAAGAGGGGGAACACACAAATATTTATAGACACACACATATATACACACACAGCAGTGTCAGCTGCTATTTGTAACTGGAGGATCTTGTTCCCTCTCCTATAACGTCTTCTCTTTTCATACATTTCTATAACTTTTCTAGTAAGCCTCCTCCCAAACCAACAAGGTACGTATTTCTGCCTCATTTTATTTGCTAACAGGTCTCCTCTTCTCCTAGATTGGAAATCAGATACAGTTTTTAGTCTCTGATGCTAAGTTTACAACAGACACTGTTCGAAGGAATTTATTCTTTCAAACATTTCTGAACACTGAAACTTTGCCTGCTTGCTCTTGCCAGACGTTTCATTCGTCAAGGAGTGGCGATGTCTGACAGTGAAGCCAAATTCATGGGCCTGCGAATGCTTGGAGACTTTTTCTCTCCTTTCACTCAGCTTATGGTTTGACCATCTCAGCTATTCTGAATTTAAAGACAAGACTAGGGCCCAGAAGTTACTCCCATTTACCCAAAAGATGTCACAGTACACAGTAGATGAGGAGAACATACACACAGAGGAAGCTGCTGACATCAGCTCAGACCACTGATCCATCTGGGCCAGTATTGTCAACTGTTATGTCAGAGGCTGTCCAGAGTTTCAGGCAGGATACTTTCCTAACTAAACCTAGAGATTCTGGAGATTGAACCTGGGGCTATGCTCTGCCACCAAACTACAGCTTCTACCAAACACACTGCTTGTTTCCAGTCAAGGAGCAACCAGGCCTGATCCCGCCTAGCTTCTAAAACCAGAAAAATCAGGTGAAAGGAAAAGAAGGGATGATCAAAGACATTGAGCTGCACTTCAGCAAGGTGTCATTCAGTATCCCTTGTAATATTAGGATCTACCCATTGAGTTTAGTGATGCTTCAGTGGTGCCTCTATAAACAACTCTACAATGAACAAGTATTTGGGATGTTGATGCAGTTGTACCAGACCTGAAGGAAGAATATGAAAAATTCCTTGTCACACCTGGTGTGACATCTGCAATGTCATCTGGCCTTTTTGCACAGGCCCTATAGGTAATCAACGCAGGACAGGAAACATTTCCTGTACACCAATGGTTCAATACACCAATCAGATGAGAGAAGCCAAAAATTCCCATTCAGTTTTGAAACAATGGAATCTACAAGGCAGTCGAGCAGACCAGGCAGTTCCAAAGAAAGCCATGTTTGGGATAGAGAGGCTCTAAGAGACCTCAGCCCCCAGGTCTCCAACTGGGGTAGTATGGTAACAACATGTGTATCACTGCACATGATCTCTCTTCTCCTGCATTAGGAAGGGAAAGTGCTCCTTCCCTCGCACCCATCCAAATCATTTGGCACAGCGCTAGAGGCCTACATTCTTTTCTTCCATAAATCCCCAGATGTTTCAAATCAAAGCATCTAATTAATCTTCTATGCTGGCGGTTTCAAGACTATGCAGATTCCTAAGCCTGTGAAGCCTGTGGGGGTGTTTTCACTTCCAACGGACTTAGGATGAGTTCACAAACTTACGTTCTTCGTGTGGTTATTGCAATATCAAGTGAACACAAGTGAATGAGTTACCATTTAATCTAGCATCACAGATGAAAATGCCTGTATAATCCAAAATCATCTAACACAATGTGTTGCACTGCATTCAGGGGACACCCTGTTTCAGCTGTTGAGCAGCAAAAGAGACAGCAATCAAGTGATACGCATGCATGCTAAAACCAGCCTTGCATAGAGTGTAAATACACAGAAGACTTAGTTTGACAAACCGATCTAGCAGTGTGATTGATAATAATCCTCTATTTTACTAATCTTTTCTTTTTCTCATACATCTTATAAGCATAGTTAAAATCTGCATGTGCATGAGAAGATGAGTCAAAGCATCATTTAAATCTAAAACTCACCCATTATCATCAGAAGGTATCAGGAATAATATAAAGGCAATGTGCTAAGAATGAGTCCAGCCGTTAACAGTGTCTTAAAAATAACATCTTTCTGTAGAGATGCTGATAGTTTTATATAATAATAAATCCCATAGATAACGAAGCTACACCAGAGTTCATGAGAACAAACATCTCTGTAGCAGAGAGCAGCTGCCATTTCCAAGCAAGTACATGCAGTTAACAAATATACCCAACTCTGAAACAATTCACATGGAAACCAACATCTAACTTTTAATTATATATTCCCAAATCAGTCTGCCTTGTGCATGCTTCAGAAATTAGACTTAATCTTTGACAGCTTGTTCTGTCTTTTTTAATTTCTCTACAGGGAACACACTTTGGCACTTCAGCAAAATAATGTTTGGCTCTCCTTTTCTTGCTGCAGAGAATGTCATTGTTCTTGGTTATATCTGCAAACACAAGGCATTGATTTCATTGCTGGCTACTGGCTACTGTAACCGCCTACATGGGATAAATTCTCAAACTATTATCAGGCCCCATATGCTTCCTCAGCTACAGGGTGGAGCAAAGCAGCATTCATCCTCTTTAAACAGATGATACACAACTAAGTAAAATATACAGGAAAGTTCACAGCCATTCCCTTGCTTTGAGCACTGCAGATCTTTGTATTTAGTCCTGGTAGTGGAAAATATTATAATGCATCTATGCTAATGCCAAGCTAAGGTCACATTCCATAAAATGTCAGGTTTGTGCCCAAAGGAGCCAGCTTTTTAACCTCTTTGAATTG